>NC_082388.1:25116708-25154208 GCF_031168955.1 Gadus macrocephalus
TCAGTAATCTGGTTAATCTGTCAGTAATCTGGTTAATCTGTCAGTAATCTGGTTAATCTGTGTCTCCAGGTGTGTCTCCAGAGCCGTCCTGATCACTGATGGATCAGTTTTACCCACCGAGGCCGAGCAACAGGTAGAGGAGAGAGAGAAGGGACTAGGAGACGAGGAGGGAGGAACTAGGAGACGAGGAGGGAGGGACTAGGAGACGAGGAGGGAGGGACTAGGAGACGAGGAGGGAGGGACTAGGAGACGTGGAGAGAGATACTAGGGGAGGGCAAAATAGAGAGAGAGAGAGAGAATCACATCCAATGACATTGAAGTAAAAATCAATTGGGGCCCCTGTGATTGGATACTGACATTTCATATTTTCTTACGCCTCTTTTCTGCAGGTTTCCATAGTAACCATTCCTTCAGAGTCGCCCGTCCGAATGGTGGAGCTCTGTCCGTCCAGCATGACCTGCATACCAGGAACACGTAAGTCACATGACCTGCATACCAGGAACACGTAAGTCACATGACCTGCATACCAGGAACACGAAAGTCACATGACTGTCCCAAGGAAAATCATAGCACTTCCTCATGAAGGAGTCACATTGTGCGGTCTTGTGACCAAGCGTGGCTTCACACAGCCGTCTGAACGCATCCACATGAGTGCTTCCCCCTGACTGCACCTCGGCTGACCGCCACTTAGTTTAATCTGGGAGAAGTTTGCGTGTACCTGAGTTTATAGGGGTGTGTGTCTAAAGAGGTGTGTTTGTTTGCATAGAGGTTTTTGTATAAAGGTGTGTGTGTGTGAGCGTGTGTGTGTGTGTGTGTGTGTGTGCGTACAGGTGTGTGTGTGTGTGGTTTATACAGGTGAGTGTGTGTGTGTGTGTGAGCGCGTGTGTGTGTGTGTGTGTGTGTGTGTGTGCGTACAGGTGTGTGTGTGTGTGTGGTTTATACAGGTGAGTGTGTGTGTGTGTGTGTGTGTGTAAACTTGAGGCTGAGAACTCTTTTCTCCTGGTCACCTTAGATCTCGTCCATCTCACCTGTCAGTCAGTCGGCTCCGCCTTCGAAGACCTGTCGCCCGTGGTCAACGGGATGTTCCGGACACCAGACTCTGATCACCCCGGTAACCAATCAACCGGCTCCATCCCTCTCTCTTCATAGATATAGATGGATAGTTCTATATACATATATATGGACCTTTATCTTTAATAATGAGAAATAACCAGCCAACTATTATGACCAGCCCTATATTAGTACATATAGGTGTATGTTTATCTCTATATGTGTATATCTATGTGTGTCTCTATGTGTGTATATCTATAGAGCCGCGCCCGGAGGTGCTGTGGTGTTTATACTTCAACATGTCGGAGGGCTTGGAGTCGGAGGGCGGCGAGCTACCCCCCAACGTGTCCGTCTGCCTCGGCCCCGACGGCTCCCTGGGACACGACGGCGCCATCGCCCAGGTAACTATCACCACGGTAACCATCGCCGCGGCGACCCTCCCCCTCCGTGTTGATGACCACAGTGTTTCCGTCAGGCTGAGCTGATCTTCCAGAAGATTCTTCCTGGAGAGGAGTTCTGTCCCCCTGGCCCCGCTCCTGAAGATATCCTCTACCAGGGGGAGGAGCCTGAAGCTAGCCCCGCCCAACCAGGGGAGGAGCCTGAGGCTAGCTCCGCCCAACCAGGGGAGGAGCCTGAGGCTAGCTCCTCCCAACCAGGGGAGGGGCCTGAGGCTAGCTCCGCCCAACCAGGGGAGGAGCCTGAGGCTAGCTCCTCCCAACCAGGGGAGGGGCCTGAGGCTAGCTCCGCCCAACCAGGGGAGGAGCCTGAAACGGGCACCTCCAACCAGGGGGAGGAGCTGGAGGCTAGCCCCTCCCACCAGGGAGAGGCGGAGGCTAGCCCCACGTGTAAAGGGGAGGAGTCTTAAACAAGCCCTTCTCAACAGGGGGAGGAGCCCAATGCTAGCTCCTCCCCCTGTACGGAGGATTCTGACACTTGCCCCACCCAGCTAGAAGATGGGACACAGGGCTGACCGACACGTTACAAGACACTCGAAATATAATCATATCGATATAGACATATCTATGCATCATATATCTATATAGGTGCATGATATGTATCTATATCTATGTATCATATCTGCTATCCTTCTGACCCTATATCTATGGATATATGGATGCCAATATTCATTGAGATGCCTTCAGTTTGCGTATTTGTTGTGCCTCTTCTGCATGTTGTGCTGTTTTACTGGAATAAAGTGAGGTCGCCATAGCAACATGTCTGATGGCTCAAGTGTATCTTAATGTCGTTTTTATTTAAATGCCTTCTCCATAACCACCCCTTATCAGAAGATTAACCAGTATAATAATAATCAGGTAATCTGGGGCCAGATATATAAAGAACCATCAAACTGTATAATCACAATTTATTGGTAACATCAAAAAACATTCCTTCAACAATCAATCACTGACAACATTCATGTGTTAAAAGCTTTGCAATATAATATCCTTTGATCTGTTATATAATATATCTTTGACATATTTAACATTTAGCTATCTTGAGTTTCCATGTTGACTGGTGCATTGTGGGAAGTGTAGTCCTATCGGAACATGTCCAAGAGACAACAGCAGCAGACGGCAGTCCAACATGCTCCAAGACATGCCTCCATCCCTGTGACTCCGCCTCTTCCTGACCGATGCCCCTCTGATCCAACCATGTAAACTGAAAACAAACGAAGCCCGACAGCATTGAGGTGGACGGAGACGATATTAGGTTTGGTAGATTAGGAATAAAGCCATGGAGTTGTAGGTTAGTGTTAAATTGAGAGTAGATTGGTATTACGGTAGATGAGGATTATGGTAGGGAATAGATTAGGGTTATCGTAGATTAGGATTATGGTAGATTATGGTAGAGTGTAGATTAGGATTACGGCAGAGATAAGATTATGGTAGAGTAGAGATTAGGATTATGGAAGAGTGTAGATTAGGGTTATGTTAAAGTGTATATTAAGATTATGGCAGAGTAAAGATTAGGATTATGGAAGAATGTAGATTAGGGTTATGTTAAAGTGTATATTAAGATTATGGTAGAGTATAGATTAGGATTATGGAAGAGTGTAGATTAGGGTTATATTAAAGTGTATATTAAGATTATGGCAGAGTAAAGATTAGGATTATGGAAGAATGTAGATTAGGGTTATGTTAAAGTGTATATTAAGATTATTGTAGAATTTAGATTAGGATAATGGTATTGTAGGGTTATGGTAGAGTGCAGGTTATGGTATGGTGTAAATAAGGATTAAGGTGTATTTGTAGATCTATGGGGGGGGGGGGGGTCTCCGGTGTTAAATAGTGAGGTGTGGTTTGAGTGACCTTTGACCTACTTGGGTTTGATGATGGTTGTTGATACTGGGACACCTTGGTGCCCTCCCATCCAGGCTGAAAGGGGACGTGGCTGGCCGTATAGGGGGCGGGGCTACCTTGATAGGGGGCGGGGTTCCCCTGGTAAGGGGCGGGGCTGCCATGGTAGGGGGCGTGGCCACCTTGGTAGGGGGTGTAGCCCTGGTTGGCGTATTCCTGGACATGAGGAAAGCAGACCTTAAAGAGCGTCTCATTTGACCTAACTCTCAGAACATGACATTTCATGACATGTTTGAGGGACGCTGAGAGAAGGCTGAAGACCAGGACTGGATTACAGACGCGTTTAAAGTGCTAACGTGACTACCTGGTAGGGTGGCCCGGGAAACGCCGGACCTAGAGGCATGCCTCCTGAAAACAAGGAGAGAGGAAGGTCATAAGGAGAGGACCCGAGGAGAGGACACAAGGTGAGGACACGAGGAGAGGACACAAGGAGAGAGGAAGGTCATAAGGAGAGGACACGAGGAGAGAACACAAGGAGAGAGGACACTAGGAGAGGCCATAAGGAGAGAGGAAACAAGGAGAGAGGACACTAGGAGAGGACACGAGGAGAGGCCATAAGGAGAGGACACGAGGAGAGAGGACACAAGGAGAGAGGACACTAGGAGAGGACACGAGAAGAGGACACAAGGTGAGGACACTAGGAGAGGTCATGAAGAGAGGACACGAGGAGAGGACACGAGGAGAGGCCATGAGGAGAGGACACAAGGAGAGGCCATAAGGAGAGGGGACAAGGAGAGGGGACAAGGAGAGGGGACAAGGAGAGGACACCAGGAGAGGGGACAAGGAGAGGACACCAGGAGTGGACACTAGGAGAGGAGACACAGAGAGGCGACAAGGCGAGGTGACTAGGAGAGAACGCTATGAGAGGACTGTCCACTAAAGAGATAAACAGGAAGTGACATCATGTGGAATACCTGGAGGTACCCCAGGGAGCCCGTATGGAGGGGCGGGGCCATATGGGGGGGCGGGGTCATTGCTCATCAGGAGATTTGATTGGTGGAAGAAGGGTTGATGATGTTGTTTCTCTCTATGGAAAAAAATACATATACAACAAATTTAGATAGAAAACAGATATATTCTGTATACAACAGAGACACACACACACACACACACACACAGACAGACACACACACACACACACACACACACACACACACACACACACACACACACACACACACACACACACACACACACACACACACACACACACACACACACACACACACACACACACACACACACACACACACACACACACACACACAGTCACACAGTCACAAGACAGCGAGACAGAGTGCATCTGTGTGTCAACAAGCACTCCATTCTCAAGACCGTTACAGGGTTCTGCTGTCATGGCAATACTTTATAAACATTGTTGAGAATGTGAGCTTTATCAAAATCAAGTGTTGTCCAAAACAACCAAAACATACACACAGTCTTTCCAGTCTTTCCATGTGTGGAAAAATCATTAACATAACGTGTAGGAAAGTTTCACTCCGGGAAAGTATTGTAGAGCTTAGGAAAGTATTCTAAAACACAACGTCCTCTCGAGTATACGAAAATATTCTCTAGACCATAAAGTATTGAAGAACATGGGAAAAGTATTCTAAAACTCGGAAAGGTATAATTAGGAAAGTAGTAGAAATTAGATCAGTCTCAATTACGCATTCATTTCTATAAACACGCACACATTCAGGTATGCATACCTCTGTATTCACGTGCAAAACCACATGCATTTCGGATCCACATAAATCACCTTTCAATCCCTTAGTATTGTTAAGAATAAATAGGATATAACTACAACATAAATGTAGCCTATCATAATATAACTAGACTACTAGAGCTTCAACTATACTGTATATCTTTAGACTTTAAACTAGAGTAACATAAATAAACTTTAGAATATTATTATATATAATGAGACTTTATACTAGAGTAACATAACTAAACTAATTTACGAGAAAAGCTAATGAACTCCATGAGGTATGTGGTTGTTCGTTCGGATGAATATTATAATGATTATTACATGTGAAGCAGTCTATATCGAGACGACATTTCAAAACTCAAATTAGTTGTACACAGCTCCGTTAAATCGGTAAAAACTTTGGAGGGGGTTAGTTTTAAATGTTGGGAAACTTACCAAGATATCCGACGTGATGCTGTCCGCGCTTCTGGACCTCGAGATGCTCGTCCCGAGGCGTCACTGTGTTGCGTCTGCGCATGCGTGCGCATTAGTTTCTGCGCCTGCATGCGTGCTTTTGTGACGCTCGCTTGTAAAGTTATTTTACTTTAATTTATTATGTTTAAATCAGTTTAACTGCGGTGCGTATTAGTACTGTGCAAAAATATCTGCGGTAATATGTCAGTACTATAGTATTTTAGAGTGGCACTATATTAGGTTGTAGTATAACCAGAGGTGTCAAAAGTATTCACATTCATTACTCAAGTAGAAGTATGAATACTAGCGTTTAAAAATACTTCTGTAGAAGTTGAAGCATCAACTCAAGCTTTTTACAAGTAAAAGTATAAAAGTACTGGTTTCAAAACTACTTAAAAGTATTAAAGTAAAAGTAATGCAAGGGGGAAAAAAATGCCATTAAGGACAAAAGCTTAGGCCGTGCCACAGGGGCCTATAGAATTACAATCAGCTTTTTTGCCAAGTATGCTCATATACACATACAAGGAATTTGGTCTCTGCATTTATCCCATCCGTGAATTAGTGACACACACACAGCACACCTCTATAGCACACTGCCCCACTTCCCCCCAAAAAACGCACCCGTTGCACCCGTTTCAGACACATTTATGCCCATTGAAAATGAGCGCATATTAGTACGATGCAAATACATTAAAGAACCATATATGTGTACTACTGAGCATTAACATGTGTTCATGGAGCGGAAGATATGATGACTAGTTCCAATACTGTAAGAATTGGAATAGTACAAAAAGTCAAACTTCAGAGGCATGTTATCAAAAGCCTTTATTGGGAATGTAAATGTATGTATCCAAGCTTATCTGCAGGAATTTAAGATGTAACGAGTAAGAACTGAGTTGTTCTTGCATCCAACCATTTCAAAAAATTCTTCCAGGTATGGCCAGGGATGTAGAAGGGTTGGTTGGTCTTCTTGGCTACCAACCTCCTCACTGGTGCTTGGTTGGGACATTTCGCTCATCTACGTCTGCTATTTCGTAGCTGGAATGTGGCGCGATTTATGTCATGTCAGAGAATGTAGACGGGCTCTGGTCATGCGCAGGTGCCATGGATCGCGTATAAACCAATAGGGTGCCAGAATGGTATATGTTTCTATTCTCATTCAACCAATCAAATTCACTCTATCCGATGGCGCGAATTATCTGGATAGGCTTTTTTGTTTGTGTTTTTTTGAACGCCGGCGGAATAAAAACAAGCCGAAATTAGTAACGAGGCCATTTTTAAAAAGTAAGGAGTAGAAAGTACAGATAAGTGTTTCAAAATGTAAGAAGTAGAAGTAAAAAGTAGGCCGGAAAAAAATACTCCAGTAAAGTAGATACCCAAAATTTCTACTTAACTAAGGTAACGAAGTATTTGTACTTCGTTACTTGACACCTCTGAGTATAACTAGTACTGTAGTAGTAGCTGTGTCAGGTAGGCCTAGATAGCATTTATCAGTGTAATAAAGTTGTGTCTTTCTGTTTATTTCAATAAAAAACAACAAGGATAGTTATATTTAACACACATTTTATCATTATTATTATCATCATCGTCATGATCCAGTGTAGTATCGTGACAGTTCCAAACTGAGAATTTGCTGTCTTCTGCACCAGCTGACCTCTGAGGACAAGGTCAGCTGACCTACGGGGACAAGGTCAGCTGACCTATGGGGACAAGGTCAGCTGACCTCTGAGGACAAGGTCAGCTGACCTACGGGGACAAGGTCAGCTGACCTATGGGGACAAGGTCAGCTGACCTATGGGGACAAGGTCCGCTGACCTATGGGGACAAGGTCAGATGACCTATGAAGAATCTGTTTAGAGATTCTGACATCTTAACTATCTTCAACGTGGCTGATTCAGTGCACTTCTGTCTTCTGTCTGTCCGTCCGTCCGTCCGTCCGTCCGTCCGTCCGTCCGTCCGTCCGTCCGTCCGTCTCAGTGAAAGACGGTCTGTCTCCAGCGTTTGTCCGGGAGGAAGGGCCAGAGACAGGAAGTGATGGTGTCGGAGAAGGGGCGGGGCTCCACGCCCAGACCCATCAACTGGAGGCGGGAACAGTCCAGCTGAGCGTTCTGTGGGCGAGTGACCCCGGGGGGGGCCTCGGTCAGCTAGAGAGAGAGGGAGAGAGGGAGAGAGGGAGAGAGGGAGAGAGAGAGAGAGAGAGAGAGAGAGAGAGAGAGAGAGAGAGAGAGAGAGAGAGAGAGAGAGAGAGAAAGAGAAAGAGAAGGAGAGAGAGAGAGAGAGAGAGACAGAGCGAGAGCGAGATATTTACTACTTTAAAATGTGCGTATCTATAGATCGATTGAGAAATATATCTTTAATATTTACTGGTATGTGATGCGTCTATATCCATATATTTAATACTAACTGGAATGAGGTGGGTGGAGGGCAGGTTAAAGGCCGTTGCCATGGCGACCGCCATCTGATACTTGGTCATCTGCTCCTTAGAAGAGAAGTGGAAGATACCCTGGACAGAAGCATCCTACACACACACACACACACACACACACACACACACACACACACACACACACACACACACACACACACACACACACACACACACACACACACACACACACACACACACACACACACACACACACGTGATTGATACTTGTACCTACCTATTAGTAGTTTCTGTAGTAGCATTAGCATAATTATCAGTTACATTAACCTGTAGACTGTTGTAGTGCAAAATGCAGTACTAGCCGTACATATTCGGTATTAGTATTAACTGCTGTACTAGTACAGTACCTGCAGGCTTCGCTCCGCGATGTTCCTACAAACGGCTGCAACGTCGCCGGTGTAGGTCGGGAACCTCTGCTGGCAGTGGTCCAGGACGCAGCTCTCTGCTGCCCCCTGCTGCACGCCCGGCCACAGCACAGTCACTGCACTCTCCGCCACGCTCTCCACCTCCCCATAGAGGATCGGGACCCTGAGCACCACGGCGCCTACAACACACACAGTAAATACACCAGCATGAGAGAGAGGGGGGGAGAGGGAGAGAGGGAGAGAGAGAGAGAGAGAGAGAGAGAGAGAGAGAGAGAGACACACACACAGAGAGAGAGAAAAAGAGAGAGAGAGAGAGAGACACAGACAGACAGACAGAGAGAAAGAGAGAGAGAGAGAGAGAGAGAGAGAGAGAGAGAGAGAGAGAGAGAGAGACTACCTGGGCATTGGCGGAATGTCTCTCGCTCTCCCGCCAGCTTGCTGCGTCCGTATTGGTTGAGAGGGTTTGGGGCGTCGTCTTCTCCATAAGGGGGGCGTCGCCCGTCAAACACGTAATCCGTACTGATGTACAGGAAGACCACACCTGCTGCCGCTGCCAGAGCATGACCAGCCAATCAGACATCAGACACAATCAGCCAATCAAAGAGCAGGAGAGTGTCACAGGAATAGGATGTGACTTCATACCTGCTTCCTTGGCGAGCGCCCCGGTGGCGTGGACGTTGAGGTTCTCCGCGGCCTCTGGGTGGCGCTCCACCACATCTGGTCTCCGCTCCGCCGCACAGTGGACGATCACATCTGGCTGAAGACCATTTAAAGAGTTTATTGGGGGTCAAGCAGCAAAGCTGCGAGACAACCATTGATATTCAACGTTTTTTTAGAACGCCGTAGTCAAAAGTTTTGAAATATGGCACACTGATTCAGGACAGTTTCCTGATTTCTCGCAGCAATTTTGGGGTCCCTGGCTCATGAGCTCTAGCGCCACCAACAGGTCAAAGTTGGACATGCATTCATGTTTATAACTTTTCCAATATTCACAGAAAACGTATCATTGGAATCCTTGGGCCAAGCCGAGTTCAGCGCATTATATGTCGTCGCTTTGCGCCATGATGGGTTCTCCGCCATCTTGGTTTACGTCAAAAACTCCTATCACAAATGTTGTCCAATCATCTCGAAACTTGGCACAGATGATCTTCAGGCCATGGTTGACAAAAATCATCAAATATTTTTTACAAATTCAAAACCGTTTGGCCGTGACAACCAATCAAATTCGACCGCGAAGCCGCCAAACAGGAAGTAAGCCAATTTCTCAGCAGCCCTTTGGTGACCTTTGACATCTAGGGGGCGCTGTAATTAATGAAGATGTGTTTTAACTCCTCTCTCTACACATGAGTATATTTTAAACAAATGTTCAATGTTTGCTGCCTATCAGAACACCCCATATGCTACTAAATGATTTCTCATGGAAACATCCGCGACAACCAATCAAATTTGACTGCGAAGCCACCAAACAGGAAGTAAGCCAATTTATCAGCAGCCCCTTGACATATCATAACCAGCTAATAAATTATTTCTCATGGAAAGATCAGAATTTGGCCACCATGTTGAAAGTTGTCAAATTCAATCGTACATATCCACAAGCAACAAATTCTATCCAATCTTCATGAAACTTGCCACATATGATCTTCGGGCCAAGCTAAATCAGTGTGCCAAACAGCTTTTTCAAATTCAAAACTGTTTGGCCGTGACAGCCAATCAAACTTGACGGAAAAGCCGTCAAACAGGAAGTAAGCCTGTTCTCAGCAACTCTTTTACATATCATAGCCAAACTTGGTACATAGACTCATGACATCATCCTTGGACCCCTAAACAATATGGTGGCCTTTGACCTCAGGGCGACGTCAAACAGGAAGTGAGCTTATATCTCTGCAAGGCCTTCATTTATCCAAACCAAACTTGCCTCATATTCTTATGACCCTATCCTGATGATATCCAAATAATTGGGCATCATCAACGCCTAGGGGGGCGTTGTTAGCATTAAGTCTATTCCAGCCCTTAGAAAGCAACTTCAATGTATTTTCATTGTGATAACCATTTGCCAATAGCTTTCATTGTAGGTGAAATTACTGAGACGTCATCATGTAGCCACCTAACCGATTATGTCTGTCCAGCAAAATTTGTTTATGGAGTCCTATTCTATTTGACCCCCACATTGCTGCTCGAAGCTATATTACTATTATTGTTGTCGTACTTTTGTCATAGTTTTTTTGTTTGTTTGCACTTTGGGTCACTTTTGTTTTTTTTACATGTGCTATGTAAATATAGTTGACTAGAATAGACTTGCCTGCACCGTCTTTATTTCCGTCATTGTGTAGGAGGGGCCCTAAAACAGCCTCATAATTATCCTTACATGAATTTATTAAATTTAAGATTCAGCACAATTCCCAAAGGTATCATATTGTACCACATGGTATACCATATTTTGGTTAAATCGTGAAGCGTCAGACATAATAATGGGTTTGCTCTGTTCTTGTGAAACTCAACTTAAGGGAACAACATGCAAATAGATTGTGTCTCCTCGTGCCTCAGTCTTTTCATCCCAAATTTAAATTTAAAATTTTAATTTTAATTGTATTTAAATTTTCAATTTAAATTTAAATTGTATTTAAATTGGCGATTTCACGTCTGGTAGTCAGTGCACTTCCTACCACACCTAATGGTCTATGCAAATAATGTTAGCAGATATTCAGTGTCCTTCAATCTTCCCTTTTCAATTGGTGCAGTTGCAAGTTATGCTTCCACTCATCATCTGTGTACTTTTTCTTGTGCTTTGTTTGTACTTCCTACCTAGAACAAAGAGGGTTTGAAAATGTAAGGTTTTACTTAGAATAACATATCATTAGAAAATCCTAATTCTTAATTCTAAAATGGTACTCATTACTAATTTATAATGAATACATGGAGGAAGAAATACCAACATGTATTTCTCTCCAATTGAATATTTTTAGCATTTAAAACTGGAGAGGAAGGTACAGAAGCAAACAGAGAAAGAAAAGGCAGTAGCTGGTGATTAATACAACTCATTGACATCTCAACAAATCAAAGGTAAGTCTGTTCATTATATTATCAGCAGGATAATAGTGCCAGCAGTGGCAAACCCCAACCCTAGACTATGTGTTTTCAGTGGTACCATTAAAGGGATACGGCTTTCTAAAAAATGTTTGATATATTGCTTATTTTAGCTGGTAAAAGGATTAAGTGTAGGTATTATATTAGTTTAGAGCTTAAAAACAACGGATAGATAGAGGTGAAAGGTATAATTAGTCAAATTTCAAATTTCTATGGATATTTGCAAACATTATTTGTACATTGCTAATTTTACTGTCTGACCTAACCGGTCAGCGAGCCATTAGCCAGATTACTTTGTGTGAGAAAGGTCACATTAGAGGAAGGATAGAGGGTGATCTGTGTGTTTTATATTGCTGTGTGATGAAGGGAAAACGGACACACAAGTGTCTCCACTATTTCTTCCTTTAAATTGACCTACCGACTCAGCTGGTGAGTACCATCGTTTTCAGTGTTTCAGTGTTTTGCTCTGTAATGGTAGATTCTTCACTTTTGGACTCGTAAGAATAACGTTAAATATAAATTACGCATGGCTCCATCTCAAACAATCTATTTGTTTTCACCTCAGAATATGAAGGAATGTTAACCTAATCGCTAGCATTATTTAATGACTTACCATGTTTTTCCTACAGAATAATGGGGTCCAGTCATCTCATCTGTAGTTTCATTGGTGGGTAATTTACACAGCATTACAGTATTTATCATTATCCAGTTCATTGTATTGAATGAACAAAACCTCATCCTGTTTTTGTGGACGTGTGTAAGATTCCTACCGCAAATAGTTTGAATATATAATGGATATAATAGGTGCAGGACATATGCTCATAAGTATTGTCTGATATTAGCCAAGCCAAGTATATTTTATTTATTAAGTAAATAGTATCTTGGTATCCCCAGGGGTTGTGGTCCTCCTGTGGAAGTTACCTGGATTTTCAGGTATTTCCGAAAGTAATCCAAACAAGCAAGTATTTCATTATTTCTTTTCAACTTGACAAACAAGTCTGTGGTTTTACTCTCCATTAAGCTGCATCCTGCATTAACGTGGCGTTGAGCAGCAAGGCCATTCAGTCCTCACTCCTCGATTACCAGGGAAAGGCTGAACACGCCATAGATGGGAATAGCGACCCTGAATTTGGCCACCGAAGCTGCAGCTCTACCGCCTATCAGGCCAATCCATGGTGGCGGCTGGAGCTGCCTGGTGTGTACCGGGTGTCAGAGATCCAGGTCACTAATAGGAATGTAGATATGGAGTGGTTGGATGGCACTGAAATACACATCGGGAATTCACTGGGGAACAACGGCAACGACAACCCAAGGTGATTCACTGGTGTCACCGACACCTACCCTACTTCCACCAAACATACTGTTTGACTCCAAGCCCAAATATTCCTGGTTTGATCCCTAATGACCTAGACGCTCTTTTAAGTGCTTCCTGGCTCTTCTCCTCAGGTGTGCCATCATCAACCATGACCCAGGCTGCTTGACTCAGACTGTCAAATGTTGGGGCATGGAAGGACGATTTATCAACTTCTACAAGTCCTCTGATCAAGCAGGCTACCTGCAGTTGTGTGAGGTCAAAGTGTACGGAGGTCGGAACCCAGTCCATCATAACATGATAATCAAAGGGTGATTGGTGTACTGGTACTGCTGTTGGCCAACGATCATTGGCCCATGGTCAAATGCTGCTAGTCCTTACAGCTCAACTGGTAGAGCATGCCATTAACGCTGCCAGGGTTAGGGGTTTGTTTCCCACTCGGGGATACATATTATAACAATGTATGCAACGGCAGTATTGTAAGACGCTTTGGGTAAAAGCATCCACCAAAGGAAAATCAACATAGCGTTTTCAACCTGTGGTACACGTACCATTGGTGGTACACGAGGGTACTGCAGGTGGTACACGTACCACTGGTGGTACACGTACCACTGGTGGTACACGAGGGTGCTGCAGGTAGTACACCTACCACTGGTGGTACACGAGGGTACTGCAGGTGGTACACGAGGGTACTGCAGGTGGTACACGTACCACTGGTGGTACACGAGGGTGCTGCAGGTAGTTCACCTACCACTGGTAGTACACGAGGGTACTGCAGGTGGTCCATGTACCACTGGTGGTACAATAGGATACTGCAGGTAGTACGCGTACCACTGAAGGTACAAGAGGGTACTGCAGGTGGTACGTGGGATTTTATTCATAATATTAAATGAATTATAAACATTCATTAAATTAGTTATTATTTAGAAAAAAAAATCTTTGAGGTTTGAGTCTCTTTTTTGAATTGTATGGTTTTCCATTGATGTTTTGTGCTGCTTTACGTTTGCTGGATGAACACAAAGGGAACATAAGAGGTAGACTTATAGCGCTGAAAGTAGAACTCTCTCAACACCACACTATCAATTGTTTCCCAAGAGCCGGCTGCACCCTCCATGAGCCTTCAGGAGATGGGGAGGAACATCACTCTGGTGAGGACGCGGCTGTGCTGGTCAGACGCCCTGCTCTACTGCAGAGACTCTCACTGGGACCTGCTGAGCCTCATGGGCCCAGAAGACCAGGAGATGGTTGATGAGCTGGTGGCTCGCACCCCCTTCCCACTAACCAGCCACCTCTGGGTGGGCCTGCGCAGGTACCGGGCAGGCCGCCTTAGTGTCTATCAGGCATCAAGTCCTCATGATCATCTGGTTGTCCATCACTTTGTCTTAGGGAATACCATGAAAATAACAAAAGCTAAATATTTGGCCACATCATTCTTCCTTTAAACCAGCGAACCCTTTAATCTCTTTCAATGTTGGCAGGTCCCTTTCAGGAAGCTCCTGGTTCTGGATGTCCGGTGACCCGATGAACTTCACCCAATGGGACGAGGGCTCACACCATCCCAGCCCCTGTGGGGGCGTGTCCAGTGTGGAACCTTTCACATGGAGGCAACGCTCCTGTGAAGAACATCTTAACTTCATCTGTTTCACAGGTCGGTGTCCAGCCTACAGAGCCATTACCAGGTCCTTATGATGCAAAATAGGATTAACCTTATGCAAAGGCATGCAACAGCTTCGATGTAGTACCTGCACAAAGGTTTCTCTGATAATATCTTGATAGAGAACCTTCTCTGTAGGCCAACTTTTTGACATTTATAAATAGCTTGAAACAGTAAGAGGATCAAGCTTCCTGTTTGGAAAAAATAAAAGTCCTCATAAGTACTATGCTCAACCTGGGAGTGTGTATGAGGGAAGTGAGCTGTAGGTATTTTCCGCCACTTTCATGAACCTTTTTATGTTTATATATCTATTTCCGCAGATCCGACAGAAGGATCGAAGAAGTTGCACTTCTACAGTTCCACAAGAGAGAATCAAATTCGCTGCACCTAACTTGGCCTCACTGGAGATTCAAGCTGCTGATTCCGAAGAAGTCCTAAGTTCCTGAATGCTGTACCTCAGAGTGTGTCTTTGGTAGCTAGCTTGTTCCTCATCCACATTTTGTGCTAGAGCGGCATATAGAATACATTTACTTTAGTATATGATCATATTCATATCATAATCATATAATTCATATATTTATATTCTCTTTATAATCGATGAACTTATTTTTGATCAGAGGTAGTCTCATGCATCTATCCTTTGATTTGCAATATGGAGATTGTGTGTTCAAGATGGAATCAAAAGACTAGAAAAATAATCTGTGGGCCTTTAGCTCTCTGTCTGGTTTAGCTGACTCAGAAACTGTATCCAAACGGTAGGGTTTTATCTAGGGATGTGTTTTTTAATAATGTTAACTCTTTTTCTATAGATGTGAATGTGCAGTTTTGTTTTTTTTGCATATAAATGTAAAGTAGCTAAAGTTTGCTTCGTACTGTGATCCTAATATCAGTTACCCGGAGACTAATTTGACTGTATAAATAAATGACCGCTGTGGGTAGCCCATCCAGACAGCCCTGCAACACACGGCCAGTCAAGGCAGCAGCTCAGGCCTCTGGTCTCCAGCATGGAGGGGGGGAGGTGGCTTAGAGGTCACATTGGGCTGGTGTGGGGACAGTGGGGCTGTTTTGGGGGGTCTACATTTTCCTATTATTGGGGGCCAAGCAGCGAAGCTGCGAGACAACCATTGTTATTCTACGTTTTCCTATTATTATCGCTCACAGCTATTTCGGGGTCGCTGGCTCAAGAGCTCTAGCGCCACCAACAGGTGCAAGTTGTACATGCATTCATGTTTATAACTTTTGACCCATTCATCCAATATTCACAAACAAGGTATCATTGGAATCCTTTGGCCAAATGTTGTCCAATCATCTCGAAACTTGGCACAGATGATCTTCAGGCCATGCTTGAGAAAAATCATCGAATGGATTTTTCAAATTGAAAATGTATTGAAAAATTTGACCGCAAAGCCACCAAACATTGACATATCATAACCAAACATGGTACATAGACCCATGACATCATCATGGGGACACTCAACGAATTGGGTGACCTTTGACCTATCGGGGGCGCTGTAATTAATGAAGATGTGTTTTAAGATGTGTTTTAACCAACTTATTTTCACTGTCTGGTCATACTGTCAGACCTCTTCATTTGGCTAATAAATTATTTCTAATGGAAACATAAGAATTTGGCCACCATGTTGAAAGTTGTGAAATTCAATAGTACATATCCACAGGCAACAAATTCTGTCCAATCTTCATGAAGCATACAATAAATGATCTTCGGACAAAGCTGAAAAAATTTGTTAAACGGCTTTTTCAAATTCAAATCCGTTTGGCCGTGACAGCCAATCAACCTTGACGGCGAAGCTGCCGAACAGGAAGTAAGCCTGTTCTCAGCAACTCTTTTACATATCATAGCCAAACTTGGTACATAGACTCATGACATCATTCTTGGGACACCCAAACAATTTGGTGGCCTTTGACGTCAGGGGGACGTCAAACAGGAAGTGAGCTTATATCTCTGCAAGGCCTACATGTATCCAAACCAAACTTGGCTCATAGTCTTATGCACACCTATCCTGATGATGCCCGAATAATTTGGCATCATCAACGCCTAGGGGGGCGTTGTTAGCAGCAACTCTATTCCGACCCTTAGAAAGCAACTTCAATGTATTTTCCTTGTGAAAACCATTTGCCAATATCTTTCATTGTAGGTGAAATTACTGAGTCATCATGTAGCCACCTGACCGATTATGTCTGTGCAGAAAAATTTGTTTATGGAGTCCTATTCTGCTTGCCCACCACATTGCTGCTCGCAGCTATATTATGGGGTCAAGCAGCGAAGTTGCGAGACAATCATTGTTATTCTACGTATTCCTATTATTATTTTCCTGCCATGGGAGTCTATGGCAGCCCATAAAACGCCTTGGTAAAAAAATTGAAATTTGCCGTACTGAATCAGGACAGTCCCATGATCCTTCAAAGCAATTTCGGGGTCGCTAGCTGAAGAGCTCTAGCGCCACCAATAGGTCAAGTTGGACTTGTATTCATGTTTATAACTTTTGACCCACTCATCCAATTTTCACAAACAAACCATGGGCCAAGCCGAGTTCAACGGCTTGGCCCAAGGATGTTGTCATTTTGCGCAATGATGGATTTTCCAACTTCTTGTTTTTAATCAAAACCCCTCAAAAAACATCTCCTATCACAAAAGTTATCAAATAGATTTTTCAAATTCAAAAACTTTAAGCCGCCAAAGCCATCAATTTCGACCGCTCGATTTTTTATGATTTGCCAGGAAAACTTTTAATTTCTTGTATTTTTTGTTAGATAATTGTTAAAAGACCTGTGATACAATTTTTCTTTGACAATTATTTTTGTTTGTTTGTTTTGCTTTCTTTCTTTTTATCTGTAAAGCACTTTGTAGCTCTGTTTAGAAAAGGGCTGCATAAATAAAGATTATTATTATTATTATACACTTTTATATACTGCTTGAGCTGCTCCCCCCGTGACCCGACCCCGGATAAGCGGTTGAAGATGAGATGAGAGATAAGATGAGAGACTTTATATACATATATATATAGACATAAACATATATATATATATATATACAGTATATATACTGTATTTATCCATGTATACATGTAAACATTTATACATATGCACATATTATGTGTATATAAACACATATGTATATGGATACATTTATATAGGGACCATATATACTGTTGGGGACGAGATATTTTTGGCTGTTAGAAAGACGGACATACAGGCAGACAGACAGAAAGTTAGACAGACAGGCAGGCAGGCAGGCAGGCAGGCAGACAGACCTTGTGCTGGTTCAGCAGGCTCCTCACAGCCTCCTCGTCCAGGAGGTCACAGCGCAGCAAGGAGCCGCGCGCCCTGCTGTAGGCCGTCCCCACCGCCCTCCACCCCCCCTTCTGGAACTCAGCCAGCACCGCCCGACCCAGCAGCCCCGAGGCCCCCGTCACCAGCACGCCCCGGCCACTAGGGGCCGCCACTTCCTCCTGGAAAACACACAAAGACAGACACGCGCTGCGTATTCACAATCTGCTGGTGTGTTCACCTGTTCATAATATTTTATCTTTTTTTTTATATAACGGTATCTTTAGAAAGCGTAATCTTTTTGATAACTTTATATTTTTCATAACCTAATCCTTTCCATAATTGTATCTTATTTAATTTATCTTAATGATAACTATGTATTTCATAACCTCTTCTTTTTCATACCTTTATCTATAGGGTTGAGTTCAAGTTCACGTTCAAGTTCTTCATGAAACCAAAACCAAAACAAACATGCAGTAGTCGTCATTGCTGGCAATAAAAATCCAGTTTTCTTAGTCTCCTCGACAGTGAACTTTAGAGTCAATTTTTTATTGACGCTAAAGTTCAGAACAACACAAGAGCACAACCACACACACACACACACACACACACACACACATTTCAAATGTCTTTATTTGTGTCCGCATTTATAAAATACATTGCAAGGGCACAAATATTTTCAGTATGATTTAATAAATGGGCAAGGCATGTGGAAATATATGTCCATTCAATGTCTGTTATCCCCAGCCCCCCCTCCCGCTTACTGTGAAAAATGAAGTCACAGGTTGTGTGTGTGCTCATGCCAAACCACTCTCTCACTCGTTGTACAGTTTTGTTGTTGAGTTCGTACAGTACCTTCTTTGGTATGTGAACATTGGAGACACACACACACACACACACACACACACACACACACACACACACACACACACACACACACACACACACACACACACACACACACACACACACACACACACACACACAATTCTAAGGAGAATCAGATACATAAATCTCACGGAGATACTTACAACACTAGGTCGTAAACATACACACCAAAATCCCACTTACTGTATGAGTAATATGTAAGAGGATAGCAGTTTCTGTTTTTTTAGTTTTTTTAATTGAAAGCCGAAGAAGGTACGAAGTAGAGAATACAATTACAATAAATTGAGTAAGTAAAATAACAAGAGAGTGATAATATGACATTGTTTTAGTTTTATATATATGTACAGTGGTGTGGGTAGTGTAATCAAATTCACAATCTATTATCAAACATACAGCACTTACCCTGGCCTGTCAACCAGGTGGAAGTGGGCTATATGCCTTATGTGTGGGGATGTCCCTTATTCTTTTATCTGCCGATATGTTGTATCTAAGTGGGATCCTTGGAAGGATACTGCATGGATGAAATTATGTTCTATGTTTTATGTGTCTTTTGTGTGGGTCTTTGTTATGTACTGTCATGAGCACACTGGAAGAAATCCCTAGCAACTTGTACAGCATACAGTTGTAACGAATTATACACTCATATCCACAATATCAATCTATACTATACTACTATTTGACTAAAAGAACAGGTTAGGCTCGATGAGTCTGATGGTCAGAGAACATACACAGTAACTCCATTATAATACAATAGTTAGGATTAGTTACCTTCACCAACGCAACATGCCCCGGGCTGAAGGAAATCCTCGAAGCCATGGTATCACAAACTCTCTGTCTCTGTTCTGTAAGGTTTTAACTCTGCTGTAGATCTAAACCATAAACTCTACGTTGTAATTGTTATTCCGTATATATAATCCATAATTTCAATGGTATCGTCACTGTCGATATTAACTGTGTTCAGTGGGTATGAACCCTAGACTCTACCTAAGCTGTCGAAGGTATTTCCTCGTAAACGTCAACGCTACATCGTCGCGTTGTTTTTATGAGGTAACCAGGAAGTGGTCAGGTTGTGTTTAGGAGGTAACCAGGAAGAAGCAAGCTCTTTACCGCAAAGCGATCAGAACGGTCGCAAACATACGGTCCGATTTACGAAAACGACGAGATAAAATCATTACAGGAGGCCCTATAAAGTAACTTCCATTATTCATATATTTAAAGTTGAAGTACATTCATTATTTTGTGATTCCCATCTTGTTAGATTATATTATATGACATACCGACGGTGATACCACCCCAGAGCAGCAGGCGGCGCTGGCGAGCAAGGGCGTGGTCACGTCGCGTCGCTATCTGGATCGCATGGAAGAGCTTTGACGTCACACCCGGAAGCACAGCGACGTGAAGCCGCAAGGTAAAGATAGAAAATGAAAACATAATAACACAGTAACATGATATTTAACATGATATTGATTAATATTAACTGTTAACATCCATATCACTCGTTTTCTTCAACACACATGCATTACACTTCCGTTCTAGTGTATTAATGTCCCTTAGTATTCTGTCGATAAGTTACAACATATTGTGTATTATAGTATATTTCTCTTATTGTAGAAAATTGTAATAGTATTGTAATGGTAGAGTATATTATTGTATTCTAATGATAGTATATATATATTATTTAGTCTATGGTAGAGCATTATAGGGAGAGAATTGTAGAATATGATTAGAATGGGAGAGTATACTATAATATTCTACTGGAAGAATATTGTACCATAGTATTTCTTTTGCAGTTGTATAGCTGTTGAAAAACGGTGTGTGTGTGTGTGTGTGTGTGTGTGTGTGTGTGTGTGTGTGTGTGTGTGTGTGTGTGTGTGTGTGTGTGTGTGTGTGTGTGTGTGTGTGTGTGTGTGTGCAGCATGGAGGAGCATAGAAGAGGAGCTGCTGTGCAGGGAGCTGTCAACAATACAAAGTAGGAACTACACCACACAACTACACCAACTCAAATACACAACACAACAAATACACAACTATACTTCCCCACACAACTACCTTACCCAACACAAATACACAACTAAACTACGCAACAAATACAGAAGTTACTACAGAACTACACTACACGACTACATTACACTTAACTACGAAGCACAAAAACACATCACACTTCACAAATACACTACCAACAACACAACACAACACTACACAGGTTCTATCACTAACCAAAGAATATTTTAATTAACAACATGGAAATGATAGGAAATATAAAATTCTAACGTATGTAAATTGTATTTATAACATTATATAAAGATTACCATGGTTTACTGTGGGGTAGAGAACAATGTTTCTGTGGTTACAGCGATGTTGAGAAAGAGGTTACTGTGATGTTGATTCTGATTATTTAAGGCTCTCTGATTGGCTCCTGTTTGTCTTCCAGGGACATTCGGGGGGAGGAGGAGGAAGAGGAGGAGGAGGAGGACTTCTATGAGTGCCAGGAAGACCCAGGACAGGAGGAAGAGGAGGAGTCTAAACAGGAAGAGGAGGAGTCTAAACAGGAAACAACGGGCCGTCTAGAGGCCCCCTCTCGGACACAGAGTAGCAACAGAGAGGAGGAGGAGGAGGAGGAGGAGGAAGAGGAAGAGGAGGAAATTGAAGGAGGAGGAGAAGAGGAGGATGTGGCCGGAGGAGCAGGGTTGGCAGAAGGAGCTGAAGAGGAGGCTGGTGGAGGGATGGATTCAGACTTTGAGTTAGAGGAGGAGGAGGAGGAGGAGAAGGAGGAGGAGATCAAAGAGGAGGTTAAAAAAACTCTAGAGTTCGATGATGAGAAGCTGGCGGAGGCAGAGAAGGACCTCACTGAGGAGGAGAAGGAGGTTTGTGTGTGTCTGTGTGTGTGTCTGTGTGTGTGTCTGTGTGTGTCTCTGTATGTGTGTTTGCGTGTGTTCACGTGTGTATGTGTATTTTATAACACTGTACAATATGCAGATTTAGCGGTTCAGAACGCCGCTTTTAACACAGCTTTTTAATCAAAAGGTGCTATTTAACAATTGTCGGTATTGATTTCATAAGGACAATTAATATTGCCTCTTGGTTGAACAGCCACACTGAACATCAAGAAGATAAATGTAGGCCTAACTTAGCACACATTAAGTTGACATTGAACACAGTCGTAAAAGTTGGAAAAATGTATCCATACGCTACTTTCTGAGAACCAAACTGAGAAAACTACACATAAAATAATGTGTAGTCTACAACATATTACTGAATTGAACATGGATTAAACACCTGATATAGCCTGAACATGGTATAGAGAAGTGAATGTAAATACCTTAATGTAAATAATAGTCTGTGTGTGAGTTAATAGATTTGTATGTGTTATTAAGTTAGTGATTGTGTGTTAAAAGGGGTGTGTGTGTGTGTGTGCATGTAATACATGTGTGTTTTAATAACTGTGTGTGTGTAATAAGTCTTTGTGTGTGTGTTTGTAATAAGTGTGTGTGCGTGTAATAAGTCGTGAGTGTGTGTGTGTGTGTATGAAATAAGTGTGTGTGTGTAATAAGTCTTTGTGTGTGTGCGTGTAATAAGTCTTTATCTGTGTAATAAGTCTTTGTGTAATAAGTCTTTGTGTGTGTGCGCGTTATAAGTCGTCGTGAGTGTGTAATAAGTCTGTGTGTCTGTGTGTGTGTGTAATAAGTCTTTGTGTGTGTCTAATAAGTGTGTGTGTTTCAGGTGAGGCGGAAGGAGAGTCTGGTCCTGAAGGACGAGGGAAACGCTCTCTTCAAATCTGGAGGCAAGTTAAACAGAATTAAGCTCAGAAGGTGGAGCGACTTGCAACCGGAAGGTAGCTAGTTCGATCCCCGGCTCCTCCTAGCTGAGTTTCAGGGTGTCCTTGAACACGAAACCTCCCCCTAAGTGCTTCTGACCAGCTGGCGGGAAGAGGCACCCGTGAGGAATGTGTTTATGAACCACTGTAAGTCGCTTTGGATAATTGCAAGTGATAATTAAGTGATAATGAGTTAATGAGGTGGTGTTCATGATGTAATGCTGAGGTAGTGATCATGAGGTAATGGTGAGTTGGTGATCATGAGGTCATGGTGAGGTAGGGATAATGAGGTAATGGTGAGGTGGTGATCACGAGGTGGTGATCATGATGTTATGCTGAGGTGGTGATCATGAGGTAACGGCGAGGTAATGATGATCATGACGTAATGGTGAGGCAGTGATCATGAGGTAACGGCGAGGTAGTGATCATGAGGTAATGGTGAGGTGGTGATCATGATGTAATGGTGTTCATGATGTAATGGTTAGGTGGTGATCATGATGTAATGGTGATCATGATGTAATGGTTAGGTGGTGATCATGATGTAATGGTGATCATGATGTAATGGTTAGGTGGTGATCATGATGTAATGGTGATCATGATGTTATGGTGCTCATGAAGTAATGGTGAGGCGGTGATCATGAGGTAATGATGATCATGATGTAATGGTGAGGCGCTGATCATGAGGTAATGGTGAGGCGTCTGATGTGTTTCAGAGCACTTGGAGGCGGAGCTCCGCTACACGGCAGCGTTGAGGGCGTGTCCCGTGTGCTTCAGCAGAGAGCGAGCCGTTCTGTTCTCCAATCGAGCCGCTGCCTGCCTCCACCTGGTACACACCCGCTTCCTGTTAGCAACACACACTTCCTGTTAGCAACACCCACTTCCTGTTAGAAACACCCACTTCCAGTTGGACACACATACTTCTTTTAGAAACATGTTTTTCCTAGAAGGATTGTAATAATATCATGTGACCTCTCCTTAGGATCGCAAAGAATCTGCCATCGCAGACTGCTCTAAAGGTGTGTGTATATATATATGTGTGTGTGTGTATGTGTGTATATATATATATATATACAGCATGTGTATGTTTGTGTGTGTATATGTATGTGTGTGTACATATATGTGTGTATTTGTGTGTGTGTGTGTGTATGTATATATATATACAGTGTGTGTGTATATGTATGTGTGTGTACATATATGTGTGTATTTGTGTGTGTGCATGTATATACAGTATATATAAACAGCACGTGTGTGTGTATATGTATGTGTGTGTACATATATGTGTGTATTTGTGTGTGTATATATATATAGTATGTGTGTGTGTATGTATATATACAGTATGTGTGTATATATACAGTATGTGTGTGTGTATATATACAGTATGTGTGTGTATATATACAGTATGTGTGTGTATGTATATACTGTATATATATGTATATACTGTGTATATATATATATACAGTATGTGTGTCTGTGTGTGTGTATATACAGTATGTGTGTGTGTGTGTATAGACAGTATGTGTGTGTATGTATATATGTATATACTGTATATATATATAGACAGTATGTGTGTCTGTGTGTGTATATACAGTATGTGTGTGTGTGTGTGTATATATATATATATATATATATATATATATATACAGTGTGTGTGTGTGTGTGAGCCTCCTAATGCTGGGGTCCGTCTGCAGCTCTGGAGCTGGACCCCGGCTACGTGCGCGCCCTGCTGCGGCGGGCTCAGCTGTACGAGGCGTCGGAGCAGCTGGAGCAGGCGCTGCAGGACTACCAGACGCTGCTGGAGGCCCAGCCCGCACACCCGGAGGCCCGCGCAGCCTGCATGGTGCTCACACACCCACATGGCTCCATGGATCTACAGATATAGAGCCTGTCTAGAGATATAGAGTCCGTCTAGAGATATAGAGCCCGTCTAGAGATATAGAGCCCATCTACAGATATAGAACCCATCTATAGATACACACCCACATGGCTCTATAGATCTACAGATATAGAGCCCGTCTACAGATACACAGAGCCATCTATAGATACACGGAGCCATCTATAGATACACAGAGCCATCTGTAGATAGACAGAGCCATCTATAGATACACGGAGCCATCTATAGATACACAGAGCCATTTGTAGATAGACAGACCCATATGTTGATATACAGAAACATCTGGGTATACAGAAACATCTGTAGAACGACAGACCACTCTATAGATATATTGCTTTATTAACACAAACCCACACGCATCTATAGCTATACAGACCCATCTATAGATATATTGTTTGATTAAGAAACACCCTCGTGTATCTTAAGATATATAGCCTAACAAACACACCCACATGTATTATGATATGATGTCTTTTTTTAGACCGCTTTATAAATACATGCACTTCTATTTATACCTGTTCATTGGACCCTCCGCGGGTCGTGTTTCCATGGCGTCGCCATTTAGCCACGCTAGAACTTCCGGGCCTGCTCCAAACCTTGGCGCGCATCGCGGCGCCATGACCTCTCATAATACTAGACACAGAGCCAGACCTAAGCTACGCTGCCCCGCGCGGGGGGTCCGGGGCTCGTCTGGTCGGCGACCGGGTATAACCTGCCGTAACCGCGTCAGACTCCGATTGAGAGCGGATCCGAAAGCCCCAGACTTCCTCCACACAGCACTTGCGAGATATTGCCGTTTTGCTGATGGTTATCCCATTCGGCCGTTTCAGAAATGAAATGTCTTCGTCGCGGCAGCCCTATTTAAATTGTTACACGGTGGCACAGCACCACTCCTACATGGTTTGGGGATTTCTGTTTATATGCTCTTCTTTACCATAAACGTACCGTACCAAACCGAATACCCTCACCGTAGAACTATGTCTATAAATCTATAGATAGCTTTATATACCTACACAGCTATAGATAGCTATATTTATGCATGAACATCTATAGATAGCTATACATACAGAGAAATACCGGGATATATAGATAGATATCCCGGTATTTCTATATCTCTCTCTCTCTTTGTTTCCATGTCTACCAGAGGTTACCGCGGGAGATTGAGGAGAAGAATGAGCGACTTAAGGAGGAGATGATGGGTAACTAACCCTGTCATATGTCTAATTCTGTAGCCCTACTCACCCTGTCATGTCTAGTCCTGTAGCCCTACTCACCCTGTCATCTGTCCAGTCCAGTAGCCCTACTCACCCTGTCATCTGTCTAGTCCTGTAGCCCTACTCACCCTGTCATCTGTCTAGTCCTGTAGCCCTACTCACCCTGTCATCTGTCTAGTCCTGTAGCCCTATCCCTGTCATCTATCCAGTCCTGTAGCCCTAACCCTGTCATCTGTCCAGTCCAGTAGCCCTACTCACCCTGTCATCGGTCTAGTTCTGTAGCCCTACTCACCCTGTCATCGGTCTAGTTCTGTAGCCCTACTCACCCTGTCATCGGTCTAGTTCTGTAGCTCTAGTTTTAGGTGGTTGTAGGTCAACTGAAGGACCAGGGCAGCACGTTGTGTATTATTATATTACTATGGTTCTGTAGAGCTACAGTGCTCTTATAGTGTGCTGTGTTTCCAGGTAAGCTGAAGGACCTGGGCAACATGTTCCTGAGACCGTTCGGTCTGTCCACCAACAACTTCCAGGTGAACCAGGACCCGGCGGGAGCCTACTCCATCAACTTTGTCCAGGGCGGCGGCAACAACAACAACAACACATAGCGCCGTGGAAACCGTCCCACCCTAGCAACCAACAGACAGTAACACAGAACTGGAACGGGTGTGTGTGTGTGTGTGTGTGTGAGCGAGCGTGTGTGTGTGCATGCATGTTTAATCGAGATATTGGAAGTCAGCATAAGAAGAGAATCCTCTCACCGTGGCTATCTGATCACCGTGGCGACCTGATCAACGTGGTGACCTGATCACCATGGCGGCCTCATCACCATTGCTACATCATCACCGTGGCGACCCGATCACCGTGGCGACCCGAGCACCGTGGCGACCCGATCACCGTGGCGACCCGATCACCGTGGCGACCCGATCACCGTGGCGACCCTATCGCCTTGGCTACATGATCCCCATGGCGACCCGATCCCCATGGCGACCCGATCACCTTGGCTACATGATCCCCCTGGCGACCCGATCACCGTTGCTACATCATCACCGTGGCGACCAATGAGCAGACTGCAGCGTGTTGTCACCTGATGATACCAGGGGTCCACGCGGGGACGCAGGAAGATGGCGTCTGGAGACTACACGGGTCGGCGTGTGGAACAGGGCGGGACATCATGACACATGACATGTGAATGTTTGATCAACTGCTCTTTATTCTGGATCAATAAAGACCAAATAACACAACATAGTTTAAATCTCTCTTTAAGGCAGGAGTGGGGGGAGGGGGAGGGGGGGGGTGCATTTCTCTACACTCGATGAATAGAGGGGGCGGGGTAACGGTATGGATTCATTCCACTGGGTGTAAAATCAGCTGTCAATCACCCGGTCTGCTGGGTCACATGACCCGAGCAGGGAAAAGCGGGGCAGGAGTCCGTGGAGATGATCCGGTTCTCCGAGCGGAGCTCCAAAGTGCGGCAGGAGGTGGTGAACTCATGTACACGACGCAGGTCAGTGATTCTATGCAACGCGTCCTCAAAATATTTAAAAGCATTTGATAAACCGTCTGCGTGTGTGTACACCACGGGGGGGGGACGAGAACACACAACGGAGGTGGGGGGGTGGAGAGACTGTTTCTATGGTAACGTCAGGAGCATCTGCCTGTTGACAGCCTGAGTGTGTGCATCTCTTTTATAAATATAGTTTCTTCATTCTCACCCTAACAGTTAAATAAAAACAGGTCAGCTGGGGCCCTCCCGCCTCCTGATTGGACCGTCAGCAACCTCAACACCAATGGCAGCCGGGATCTTCCCCCGCATCAGCAACCCTTCACCGTGGCAACGCTAAAGAGAGAGAGAGAGAGAGAGAGAGTCACCGTGGAAGCACTAGTGAGGGAGTCACATTAGAACTAATCCACTAGAAGCATCTTCTCGAAACCTCTGGTTATACAAGACACCACACCTATTTATCCCCCCCCCCCATCTCCCCCTGCCCATAACCTCCTCTCAATCATCACATCCTTATCATCACCTCCCCTCTCCCCCTCATCACCTCCATAGATTCCCCATCTCCTGCCTACATGGTCGTTAACACTGTGCTAGTATTGTGATGCTCTATAGCATTTTACCACACAACTACCACAGTGCTGTGGTAAAACACTATGGAGTATCACAGTTCTACCATAGCACTGTGAATAACTCCATACTATTTGACCAAAGTAGTTGTACTATGCTACACAACTAATCATGGCTGACTGTAAGGGATGAGTACTGAGTATTCAGAGACGACAGCATGACCTACTCATCTGTTTGCAGTAAGATAATCTGTTCACTATCCACACCCCACCCAAATGACCACAAGTATGGAAGCTCTTTATTTTATTTATTTATTTATGTTTTTGTTGGTTTTATTTTTGTTTTAAACATCAGAAAAAGACATTTATACAATTAGTCAATCGTTGATCTGGGAGTAAACAGTACTCTTGTCTGCAAACAGATGCTCCCGGGAATAAATTAAGAACCGAACATCATCCCTCCAACATCGCTCTGTCACCTCAACCCTGGGCCTCAACCCTACCCAGACCCCGACCGTAACCTAAACCCTACCCTAGCACTCAACCCTGGACCTCCACCCTACCATAGACCCCTTCCCTGGTACACAACCCCACCCCAGACCTAATCCCTACCCTAGACCTGATCCCTACCCTAGACCTCAATCCTAAAGTAGACGACCTCAACCCTATACTAGACCTCAACCCTATCCTGGACCTCAAACCTACGGTAGACCTCATCCCTACCCTAGACCTAATCCATACTAAGGGGTGTGCACGGGTACACGTGTAACCGGTTAGTAAATCATAACCGTTTAGGAAAAAATCTGAAAAAGAAAACCGAAAAAATAAATAATAATCACGGCGCCATTGTTTCAATGGGAATCGCGACGGCCAATACTTACAACATAAAGTTCACATATTTATAATTTGAAATTCATCCCAGCCTTTATACCACAGATACTATAGGGTCTACTCTATAGCATACAACCGCGTTTTCTGATTACAGTTTAATGTTAGTTATAACATAAACGCCGTGTTGATAATCAAATAATCCCCCCATAGCGCGACTGCGGTCCACTTTAAAAAATAAAATAAAAAATCATTAATTAATAAAAAAAAAAACAGTTGACCGTGTACACGAAAAAAAGAAAAAAGGGGTCGTGTAACCGTTTACAATTTTTTGTAACCGTTCACACCCCTAATCCCTACCCTAGACCTCAACCCCACCCTACTAAACTAACCCTAGTGGAGCTCCTTCACTACCCTACTTAACTAACCCTGAGCGTACTGGACCATACTAAACTAACCCTAACTTACTGGAGGCACTGAGCTGAACTAACGTCTGGTGGGTTTGGTGGGACAGAGTGTGAGGGAAGGTGGGTTGGATTGTGTCCCAAGGTCAGAGGTCAGACAGAAGGATGTGGTCACACCTCTAACAGGAAGATCAAGAGATGAGAACCAATCAGATCTAACGACGCGTCACAGCATTCTGGTGGGGGAAGGGGAGGGGGAAGGGGTTCAGTTCTTCAGCAGAGTTCAGAGGTCAACAACCAACCCCCTTACCCTGCCCACAAGGGGGCGGGGCTTCAGGAAGAAGGCAATGGGCTGCAACTGCAACCAGGAACCAGTGCTCGGAGCCTGTGTGTGTGTGTGTGTGTGTGTGTGTGTGTGTGTGTGTGTGTGTGTGTGTGTGTGTGTGTGTGTGTGTGTGTGTGTGTGTGTGTGTGTGTGTGTCTCAGGCCTCCAGCTGGGTGAGCAGCGAGCGGACCCCCGGGGGGAGGGGCGTGGCCGCGCGCGCCGCCTCGGTGACGGCGCGGCGGTACGGGCCCCGCCTCTTCCTGTCGAAGCGGCTCTGGAAGCTCTCCAGGAAGGGCGCCAGCTGGGCGACGGGGAGGAAGGAGGTGGTGGGCGAGCCGAACCAGGCCACGCGCGCCTCCTCCTCCTCGCGCCGGGCCCCCCCGCCCCCCCCCCCCGCTGAGGGCCAGCACCTGGGCCGGCCACCAGGGGAACCCCGAGATCTTGGCCCACACGATGTCCCCCACACACACACCCCGCTCCGCCCCGCAGCGCCGCCCACTCCGGCTCCGGCCCTCCCCTGGGGGGGCGGAGCCGGGGGCGGGGCCGTCCTCAGAGCCGGGGCCCTTGAGGGGGGGGGCGAGGAGGAGCGAGGAGGAGGCCGAGGGGGTGGAGGGGGAGGAGGAGGCGGGCGGGGCGGCGGGGGCCTTGAAGGCCACACAGAGCAGCAGACTGCCCCCCCGCACCTCCCCCCCCGCCTCCTCCTGCTGCTCCTTCAGCACCACGGCCACGCTGGCCACCCCCGGGGAGGGGGCGGGGATAGGGGCGGGCGGGGGCGTGGCCGGCGGCGCGGGGGCGGGGTCGTCGGTACGATACCTTTGAGGTTTGATGCGGAGGCGGGGGGGCAGTGGGGCCCGCGGCGGGGGCCCCAGCTGCTGGAGCCGCCGCGTGAAGTGGACCTTCTGGTGCTGCGTCGCCTCCTGCAGGGCCGCCGCCCGCGTCAGGGCCCGCGCGCCCCCCCCCGGGAGGGCGGGGGCCCCGGCGGGGGGGAGGGGCCCGGGGGCGGGGGCGGGGGCGGGGGCGGCGGCGGGGACGGGGGCCCCGGCGGGGCGGGGCTTCTTCAGGACGGGCCGCGTGGCCTTCAGGCGCCGGGTGGGCGGGGCCCGTAGCACGCGGCCCGAGCACGAGGGCGGCGGCGGCTTCACCTCAGTCCTCAGTTGCTTGGCGGCCGTGGAGGAGGCGGAGGCGGCGTCCGTGTGTCTCCTCCTCCGCGACGCCTCCTCTGCTCCTCCCCCTCCTCCTCCCCCCCCCCCCCGCCGGGCCTCCCGCGGGGCCCCGCCCCCGCCGGTCGAGACCAGCCCCTTGCACTTGTCACACAGCAGCTGGCGGGGGCGGAGCTTGATGGCGTTCATGATGGAGGTGGGCGGGTCCTCGAAGCGGTAGCGCCGCTTCGGCCGCTTGATTTTGCGGGGAGGGGGCTGAGGTAAGGCCTGGTTGTAGGAGTCCCTGATGAGGAGGGGCGGGGGGTACGGGGCGCCGTCCTGGAACAGGGGGGGGGGCTTGGAGGTCCGGGGCGGCGGCGGCGGCAGCGTCTCGGCGCCGTCCGCTTCCTGTGACGGCGGGGGGGCCGGCGAGGGGGCCGGCTTGCTCCTCTCAGGAAACACCGTGATGGGGATCCCGTAGGGGCCGAACCTGGGGGGACAGGGGGGTTAACATCTCCATGGTAACGTTAAGTTACACTCCCGACATCGTTAATGTTACCACGTGAACGCTCCTGACCCTCCACGTGAACGCTCCTGAACCTCCTCGTGAACGCCCCTGACCTCAACGTGAACGCCCCTGACCTCACCGTGAACACTCCTGACCTCCACGTGAACGCCCCTGACCTCCACGTGAACGCCCCTGACCTCCACGTGAACGCCCCTGACCTCACCGTGAACACTCCTGACCTCAACGTGAACGCCCCTGACCCTCACCGTGAACGCTCCTGACCTCCACGTGAACACCCCTGACCTCCACGTAAACGCCCCTGACCTCCACGTGAACGCCCCTGACCTCACCGTGAATGCCCCCGACCTCAACATGAACGCCCCTGACCTCAACGTGAACGCCCCTGACCTCAACGTGAACGCTCCTGACCCTCAACGTGAACGCCCCTGACCTCAACGTGAACGCCCCTGACCTCACCGTGAACGCCCCTGACCTCAACATGAACGCCCCTGACCTCCACGTGAACACCCCTGACCTCCACGTGAACGCCCCTGACCTCACCGTGAACACCCCTGACCTCCTAGTGAACGCCCCTGACCTCACCGTGAACGCCCCTGACCTCCACGTGAACACCCCTGACCTCCACGTGAACGCCCCTGACCTCACCGTGAACGCCCCTGACCTCCTTGTGAACACCCCTGACCTCAACGTGAAGCTCGAGCCTGATGCTACGCGTGTACTGTAGATCCCAGGTGGTGTGTGTTTGAGGATGTACGTGCGTGTGTGTCTACATGTACTTGCATGTGTGTGTTTGTGCACGTGCATGTGTACGTGTCTGCGTGCACGAGTGTGTGTTTTAGGTGTCCAAAAACGTTATCCAACAGTAATATTATATCGAGTAATACATTATTAATTTGTATAATAAAAGCACGGATATACACGACAAACATCCTGTAGGTTGTTATTCTCACGGTAAGAGTTCCTTTTATGATGTTTTTTTAATAGTTCTTAATGTGATATAATGAACGTTACTATAAATAGAATTGTCACCTTGAACCGTTACGTGTTGAACTGAATGTTATTCGTGTATCTAGTCTTATGTGAAGTTTAACTTCAAAACAGCAGTCTACAAGACAACAGTACCTTGACTGAGAAGACAGCTCCACTACGTTGTTTTGTGTTACTCTATTTAGTATTATGAACGGTGTTGTAATGAGAATCGGTTCTCAGTTCCCAGTTAATTTAATGACGCCTACATTAGTTTCCCGCTGCATAGTAGCCCGCTGCTTTACCTGCGGGACAGGTCCATCAGGACCCCCGAGAACACCTTCTCCCCGAGCCGGAAGGACACCACCAAGGCGTCGTCGATGATGTGGTCCAGGGAGACCCGAACCTCCGACCCGGCCGATAGCTGCTCGACAGACAGCGGCTCCGGTTTGGACTCTTCGTCCGGCGTGGACTCACCCTCCCGGACCTCCTGCTTTATGTTCATACTCTCGCCCGGTCCCCGCGGAGGCGAGGGACAGGACGAACCGGGTCTTGGCGAACCAGGTATAGGCGAACCAGATCCGGGCGAACCGGGTCCGGGAAATTCGGACTCAGGGACCGGGGGATTCGAAGGGGTCAGGTCGCTGTCTACTACACAGCAGGTCGGTTGGGTTCTGGAGCAACCCCCGTAGGAGGTAGTGCTGTGATCCGTGGCTGCCGCTTCTATGTCCATGATGGTGGCGGTGCCGACGGGTGAGCTGGTCCGGTCCGGGCTTCTCCCCGGGACCGTGTCTACCCTAGCATCCTCCGTGTGCTCGGTCGGCATGGAGGAGGAGGAGGAATTGTCCGGCGGCCTCGCGTCCTCCGCGGTCAGAGAGGTGTAACTGAGGTCCGAGTCTTGGTGTACGATAAGCGGGTCCGCTCGGTTCTGGTAGTAGTCGTTCGCCGTGACGTTGGTGGTGGGCTCGGCGGGTTCTGCTAGGGACAAGCCGGCCTCCGGGGCGGCCGGGTGGGCTGGGAACGAGAGGAGGAACACAGCAGACGGCTGGGAGTCCGTCATGACACTCCGGTACTCCACCGGCCCGGGAGAGAACGGCTCCCCCGCCCCTTCGGGTAGTGTCGGGGTGTCATTCGGGAACAGTTCGGGGTTTTCCTCGGTGTCGGTCGTCCGCGGGGGTGAGGGTGCTGTTGTTCCCGCCGCGGGCCCGACATGGCCGCATTCCTCCACCACGTCCCCATCCTTCAGCCCTCCGGGGCCAGCGGGATCGCTCACTGCGGCGTATTCTCGCCTAACGTCTGTCGGGAGGTCGTCCCCCGAGTATATCGTCTTACCCGGACCGGGTTCCAGTGGACCCGTGTCGTCTATTGCCGTCGCTGCGGTCGGAACCGACGCGGCTCCTGCTGGCTCTGCAGCCACGGCCGCCATTTCCCTTCCACTCTGCCTCCCGAAACTCCTCCCCTTCCCCGCTCAGCGCCAGACCCCGTCGCGACCCCCAGCGAGAAACACACTTAGGATTGGCCGGCGAGCTGTTGAGTCTCTGATGATTGGTCCAGAGGCACGTCACTCAAGACTTCGTCATATGAATTTACTTTTGTGATTGGCTGCTTTCGTTTGTCCCCGTGATGCTCGGACAAAACAATGATCCAAGCCCTTTGATGAAACAAAAACATTAGCGGAGAAAACCTACCTGATAACAACTTTACTATAAATACGAAATACAATATAAATAAAACATTCAGTCATTCAGTTAGACAAATATATTATTCCCAACATTTAACCAAATGTAACACTTCTAGTCTACAAAACTATCTTTCTAGGCTTGTTTTCCTCACACAAAAGAATCAAGGCAGACATATATCCTCGGATAAGCAGGACTCATAAAACACGCATTCTGCTTAGTGCTTACCTTAAACTCGGTCCAATACGCCGTCGCCTTAACATTCAGTTAGTAGTTAATGTCGAACAGACGACCCCCTCTGACCAGCAGAGCATGGGTGCCAGGGTGAGGGTGCCAGGGTGAGGGTGCAGGTGGGGCCGAAAGAGGGCGCTGTGGAGCCGGACCGCTGTACATGTTTATACGGTCGGTCTTCATCGTCCTAGTGGACACTGGGCCCCGTGGCTTCAGGACCCCGGGGTCGCTTTATTTCGGTATGTTTCGGTTTGTCGACTTGAGTCGGAAACATCGAGGAGCGCATTGAAAATAATAAACCAGTATAATACCAGATTACTCTATGATCCGAAGAATTGGAAGCATGTTATCATCTCAGTTGTTGTAAAGGTTAATCCCATGAAAATAAGAATCGTTGGAATGTAATTATTTCTAAATGGAGAATATTTAAGGGGGGCTGTGAAAGTGATTTCACCAAATCTCGACCATCAAAAAATGAGCTGCACCACTCATCAACGTCAACACTCCCTGCTCTCCTTTCCTCCGTCACATTATTCTTCAGATCCTGTTGTCATGGCCACTTTCATCTCCTATCTTAGAAGCTTCGCCTCCCCAGGTCCTATATAAGGACCTTCTCTTCTTCCGGCCTCGCTGGACTCACAGCTTTAAGGCTGGGCCTGTCCAGATGTAACCAGCTCCCCACTCTTTTTTATTTTTATTTTTTTACCTTTATTTAACCAGGCAGATCATTTAGAACAAGTTCTTATTTACATTGATGGCCTGACAAAAAGCACAAGCTTCTTTGGGGGAAGGGAATAGGGGCAGTGAGAAAGGATGGGTTAGAGAGGCAACAGCACACAAACACAGCTGTACAGACGCGCAACAATGCAGCAACAGGGACCCTACAGGGTTAACATACAGCTACTCAGACATGCAACAAGCACGAGCGAAAAACACGATTACATGAACAAGGCAGAATAGCAAGCAAGCAATAACATTAAAAAAACAACAACCCTGACGCTTTGTTGGCTGCTGTTAAGGACCTTGGTTTACAATTCTATTAGCCCCTTGCTGGAGTGATCTATTTCCCAATGCAGAACCCCAGGTTGAGTTTGGGAAGCATAATACGAGAGGTACAGGCTGGCTAGCCTTTTTTATTTGTAGACTATATCAGTTTGGATTTTATTTTATTGAAGACATTAAGAACAACCTCGATCAGCATTGACTACGATATGTCCAGGTAATATAACACTGCCAGCTAGTTTAAATGTAATGTACTGCAACTTTAATGTTTCCACACATTGAATAGTTGTTTTTATTTGTTTAGAAATATGTAAACAGTTTCCTCTTCTGGCGAATTATGACTTGCAGCATGTCTTGGATTTAATATAATAACATAATATAATGTATGTACCGGTAATACAATAATAAATATATGATATCATATATAATAATACTGTAACATAATGATAGATAATATATAATAATATGATAACATAATGATACTTATGTAATAATATAGAACATAATATATATAATCGTAAAATAATGATCAATATTATAATACAAAAACATAAAATATGATAAATATATAACATAATATGTATATATATATGGTCAATATATAATGAGATAATATAGATAACATTATGATAAAATATAATAATATAATATGTTACATAATGCTCTATATATACATAATGCTGAATATATAATGATATAGACTAGATCTTGAACATGAATATATGAATACATAATGATATAGACTAGGTCTTGAACATGAATATATGAATACATAATGATATAGACTAGATCTTGAACATGAATATATAATGATATAGACGAGATCTTGAACATGATTATATGAATATATAATGATATAGACTAGGTCTTGAACATGAATATATGAATACATAATGATATAGACTAGATCTTGGTGGCGGACAGGGCTGGGGGGTCTCGAGCCCGGAAGCCCTGGAAGGTGGGGCTGATGGGCAGCCGGCGGAGCCAGCCCACCCGCCGCACCAAACCCATTCCTATCGGGAAGTCATAGGAGGAGGGGCCGGGGGCGTGGTCAGGGGCGGAGCTATCCACAGTGGCGTGGTCCGTCGTATCAAAGTCCAAGAGGCCTCGTTCTTTTCTTGTGCCTGTAGAGAGAAGAGAGAGAGTGTATCTCCATGTGTGGATGTCTATGTATCTGTGTGTGTGTGTGTGTGTGTGTGTGTGTGTGTGTGTGTGTGTGTGTGTGTGTGTGTGTGTGTGTGTGTGTGTGTGTGTGTGTGTGTGTGTGTGTGTGCGTGTGTGTGTGTGTGTGTGTGTGTATCAACCAGGGATGGAGTGTTTGTGTACCACAGATGTTTGTGTACCAGTGATAGTGTGTGTGTGTGTGTGTGTGTGAGTGTGTGTGTGTGTGTGTGTGTGTGTGTGCATGTGTGTGTACCAGGGATAGTGTGCGTGTGAGTGTGTGTGTGTGTGTGTGTGTGTGTGTGTGTTTACCAGGTATAGTGTGTGTTTACCAGGTGTGGTGTGTGTTTACCTGGTATAGTGTTGTCCAGACAAAAGGCGAGGATTCCTCCAACGAACATCTCAGTGGAGAGAAGAACAGTCACGATGTGGTCCACCTCTGATACACCTGCACACAATCACACAAACACACACACAAAACTCATGACTAGAAGTGGGGGTTATCAGCAGCTAGTCCACCTCACTGTGTTGGTGTGGGTGTGTTTGCAGGGGGGGGGGGGGGGGGCTGTGTGGATATGGGTGTACCTGTCTTGGTGCTACCTAATTGTGTGTATTTGTGTGTACCTTTCTTGATGCTACCTGTGTGTGTGTGTGTGTGTGTGTGTGTGTGTGTGTGTGTGTGTGTGTGTGTGTGTGTGTGTGTGTGTGTGCGTGTGTGCGTGCGTGTGTGCGTGCGTGTGTGTGTGTGTGTGTGTTTGTACCTGTCTTGATGCTACCTGCGTGTGTGTGAGTATGTTTCCGTGTGAATGTGTGTGTTTGCGCGCGCGTGTGTGTGTGTTTGTTTGTGCCTGTCTTGATGCTTCCTGGGTGTGTGTGTGTGTGTGTGTGTGTGTGTGTGTGTGTGTGTGTGTGTGTGTGTGTGTGTGTGTGTGTGTGTGTGTGTGTGTGTGTGTGTGTGTGTGTGTGTGTGTGTGTGTGTGTGCGCGTGCGTGCGTGCGTGCGTGTGTGTGTGTGTACCTGTCTTGATGCTTCCTGGGTGTGTGTCCAGGTAGTTTGGTAGTGTTAGGCCGAAGAACATGGAGAAGCCGAGAACGAAGAGGTTCCTGGAGGAGTTAAGGTCCACAGTCTGCAGGTTGGACAGGCCCACTGCTGTGATCATCCCTGTAGAGACAAGCTAGCATTAGTCCTACCGCGATCATCATCCCTGTAGAGTCATGCTAGCGTTAGTCCTACCGCGGTCATCGTCCCTGTAGAGTCATGCTAGCGTTAGTCCTACCGCGGTTATCGTCCCTGTAGAGTCATGCTAGCGTTAGTCCTACCGCGGTCATCGTCCCTGTAGAGTCATGCTAGCGTTAGTCCTACCGCGGTCATCGTCCCTGTAGAGTCATGCTAGCATGAGTCCTACCGCGGTGAACATCCCCCTAGAGACATGCTAGCTTTAGGCCTACTGCCGTGGGAAGAAGAGGACAGGAAGAGAGGAGGAGAGAGGAGGGAGGGGGGAGGAAGAGGAGGTGCTTACCGAACAGGGTGCAGAACATGCCTCCCAGGATGGGGTCTGGGATTGAGGCGAACAGAGCGGTGAACTTCCCCATGGAACCCAGCAGGACCATGATGAGCGCCCCAAACTGGACCACACGCCGACTGC
>NC_082388.1:25159208-25162665 GCF_031168955.1 Gadus macrocephalus
AGTCTACACAGACAGGCCTAGGGTTATTCTACACTGACAGGCCTAGGGTTAGTCTACACAGACAGGGCTAGGGTTAGTCTACACAGACAGGGCTAGGGTTAGTCTACACAGACAGGCCTAGGGTTAGTCTACACAGACAGGTTTAGGGGTAGGGCCTGGAACAGAGATAGTCTGCCCATATAGGGTTGGGGTAAGTGTTAGAGGGTCAGAGTGTTAGGGTAAGAGGTTAAGTGTTAGTGGATTTGGGGTAGAGGATAATTGTTAGAGGGTTAGGGTTAGAGGGTTAGGGTTCGAGGCTCATTGTTAGAGGGTTAGGGTTAGGGTTAGAGGGTTAGGGTTAGAGGGTTGGGGTTACCTGACTCCCAGGGTGGTCTGAAGCAGTGTGGTAATGCCCACTGTAGTGAAGATGGTTCCGACCAGTAGGCTCACGGTGTTCTGGTCGCGCCCAACGCACATGGCTTCAGCCATCAGGAATGGAACCGCGATGGTTCCGCTGAAACATGTCAGGTAGTGCTGCAGTAGGACAGGTGTTTAACTTACTACCATACGACAGGTGTTAGTGTGTCTGTGCGTGCGTGCGTGCGTGCGTGCGTGCGTGCGTGCGTGCGTGCGTGCGTGCGTGCGTGCGTGCGTGCGTGCGTGCGTGCGTGCGTGCGTGCGTGCGTGCGTGCGTGCGTGCGTGTGTTTGTGTTTATATGTTTGTGTGTACTGTGTATGTGTGTACCTGCAGACCCAGCAGTACACACAGGTACCAGGGTGGAACGTCCTCTATGGTGTATATCATGTCCGGCCCCGGTCTCGGCTCTCCTCGTGGCTCTTTGGCCATCGTCAGTTCGGTCATGGGCAGAACAGGTCCATTTGTCTCTCCATCACGCCCCTCCAGAGATGTGGTCAAGACAGATCGTAGGGTTATATGAGACTCAGGAGAACCCTGAGAACGTAGCGACTCAGAGTGGTTCCAGAGTAGGTGAAGACAGACAGACAGACAGACAGACAGACAGACAGACAGACAGACAGACAGACAGACAGACAGACAGACAGACAGACAGACAGACAGACAGATACATAGATAGCAGATACAGCAAATAAGAAGATTCAGTATAGTACTCAGTTACTGTTTTGCGCTTTTACGGTTAAATGGTTGCCAGAATTTGGAGACTAACTTAGACTAACTAAGTGACCTCATTTCACAATCCACCATGGAGTCAGCATGTTTAAAAGTTAAACGATAATAACACTCAACTTAATAACTAACCAGAGGACCTTGAATGAGTCATGAATACAGACAGGCACATGCCTCGCTGCCCCTGGTCATCTCTAGAACACAAGAACATGGACCTGAGAATGGTAGACATTAGATCTCTAGAACACAACAACATGGACCTGCATCCCCTAGAGAACGATGGACATTAGATCTCTAGAACAGGTGAAATGGACCTGCATCCCCTAGAGAACGATGGACATCAGCTCTCTAGAACAGGTGAACATGGACCTGCATCACCTAGAGAACGATGGACATCAGCTCTCTAGAACACAACAACATTGACCTGCATCACCTAGAGAACCGTAGACAATAGATCTCTACAACAGGTGAACATGGTCCTGGATCACCTAGAGAACCTTTGACATGAGATATCCAGTAAGACCACATTGATCACTCTTAACTGGAAAACATCACACATGACATCACGTTACAAATATGAGGAAGTTATGGAGTTATGAAAAAAAGTTTACTTCACACGTGTCCTCCATGTCCGTCATGAAGCTCCTGCTCCTCCTTCTGCTGCGTCTCCTCCTGCGTCTCCTCCTTCTGCTAAGGCTCCTGCTGCTCCTCTTTCTAATGCTGCTGCTCCTCCTTGTGCTGCTCTTCCTTCTGCTGCTTCTCCTCCAAATACCTGGTGTGTGCAGTGTGTGTGTGTGCAGTGTGTGTGTGTGCAGTGTGTGTGTGTGTGTGCAGTGTGTGTGTGTGTGTGTGTGTGTGTGTGTAGTGTGTGTGTGTGTGTGCGTGCGTGTGTGTGTGTGTGTGTGTGTGTGTGTGTGTGTGTGTGTGTGTGTGTGTGTGTGTGTGTGCGTGTCTGTGTGTGTGTGTGTGTGTGTGTGTGTGTGTGTGTGTGTGTGTGTGTGTGTGTGTGTGTGTGTGTGTGTGTGTGTGTGTGTGAGTGCGTGTGTGGGTGAGTTAATAAACTGTCATAAAAAAGGAAAGGGTTTTCTTAGACTTTAACCCTCACGTGAAGACAGGAAGAGAACATTTTACAGGACAAAGGTCAAAAGTACCTGATACCTTCAGATCAATTACTAATACCTAAGATATCATTACCTCCTAATACCTATGAGATCAATACCTCCTGATACATATAAGACCTAATACTGAACAGATCAATACCTCATGATACCTAACAGATCAATAACTAATACCTTACAGATCAATACCTCATGATACCTAACAAAACAATACATCCTAATAGCAGATCTGTACCTCCTGATACCTAAGAGATCAATACCTCCTGATAACTAAGATCACTACCTCCTAATAGCTAGCAGATCACTAACTACTAATAATAATAATAATAATAATAATAATAATTCATGTAATTTGAAGGCGCCTTTCTCAGCACCATACAAAGGTACGCAAAAGTCATTAAAAAGAAACAACAATAAGATCAAAAAAATTATAACAAAAGTAATAGACATAGTAATTGGCATCAGGTGGAATAGGCGGTTTTGAACGGATGTGTTCTGAGTTGTGATTTGAAATGAATCAATGTTTCTGAGTTGGTAATGAACGGTAATGAATTCCAGAGACGGGGAGCAGAGCGGCTGCTTGCTCTGTGCCCCATGGTGGCGAGACGGGGAGAGGGGGCGGACAGGTGTACGGAGGAACAGGATCTGAGGTAGCGGGAGGGAGTGGGAACATGGACGAGGTCGGACGGATATGGGGAGGGGGGGCGTGGTTGTGGATGGCCTTCAATGTTAACAGGAGGACTTTGAATTGGATACGGAACCGAACCGGGAGTACCTGATACCTTCAGATCAATAACTAAGATATCATTACCTCCTAATACCTATGAGATCAATACCTCCTGATACCTATAAGACCTAATACTGAACAGATCAATACCTCATGATACCTAACAGATCAATGCATCCTAATACCTAACAGATCAATAACTAATACCGAGCAGATCAATACCTTAATACCTAACAGATCAAAAACTAATACCTAACAGATCAATACCTCATTGTATATTGTTAAAGTGATTGCAAACAGGATCTATCAAGCTAAAATAACCACTACACATCAAAGGGATCCACTGCACCCCACTGCCGACTTTATTAAAACCTCAAAGTAGACTAGATGCCAGTACTGAACACATACTTTGTTGAACGGTTTAATCTGTTCAGACGTTCAAAGCGCGTTTACATCTATTGAGCTGAGTCTGAGTGTGATGCAGCATTG
>NC_082388.1:25162765-25192765 GCF_031168955.1 Gadus macrocephalus
GTGGCGGTATGTAAACCGCTCAGCGCAGGAATGCATAAGCAAGCCGTAAAAATAGGCTTCGGCCTGAGAGCCCCGGAGACTGATGGTGCCGTGAAACAATGCTGTCCATCAGCGCCGTGTTTAAACCTACCTGAGGCCGCGTTGACGACACCTCGCACGCGCTGCACACCGGCGGAACGCAAAACACACACTGGACGAGTCTTAATGCACGCTAGCCACCAGCTAAACACGAGCACACACTAAACAAGCCTGACACGCGGTGCACTTGTTGGCGGGCTACATCTAAAGGTTTATCTGAGTAACATCCAATGGTTCGGATTTTCCTCAGGATCTGAGGAAAATCTGGGGAAAATCCGATGGACATTAAAGTATCATCTGAGGCACAACTTAGGAACATCTGAACACTTTCTCCACATGTTCTCCACATGATCTCCACATGTTGATGACTATATGCTCTGTAAGGTGACCTTGGGTGTCTTGAAAGGCGCCTCTAAATTAAATGTATTATTATTATTATTATTATGTTCTCAACACGTACCTCACATGTCGAACCGGTCCGACTCCTGTCCCTCCTCGTACCTTCAGTCAGTTTAAATAGAACCATTGGGCCATGGAACCACCTCCTCTAGTCGGGAGCCAGAGGCGCTGGAGTCAGAGGGAGTCAGAGGGAGGCAGAGGGAGTCAGAGGGAGGCAGAGGGAGTCAGAGGGAGGAAGAGGGAGGGAGAGGGAGGGAGGGGGAGGGAGAGGGAGGAAGAGGGAGGCAGAGGGAGGCAGAGGGAGGCAGAGGGAGGGAGGGGGAGGGAGAGGGAAGGAGGGGGAGGGAGAGGGAGGGAGAGGGAGACAGAGGGAGGCAGAGGGAGTCAGAGGGAGGGAGAGGGAGTCAGAGGGAGGGAGAGGGAGGGAGAGGGAGGGAGAGGGAGGGAGAGGGAGGCAGAGGGAGACAGAGGGAGTCAGAGTGAGGAAGAGGGATGAAGAGGGAGGCAGAGGGAGGCAGGATGGAGGGAGAGGGAGGGAGAGGGAGTCAGAGGGGAGGAAGAGGGAGTCAGAGGGAGTCAGAGGGAGTCAGGGGGAGTCAGAGGGAGTCAGGGGGAGTCAGAGGCCAGGGGCGCGTGTCACCAGTGGGACCAGGGTGCCTCTTTGTGTATTGCCATGACACAGAACCACAGACGCACCTGCCTGCAGAACATCTGAGTCACACGACTGTGGAACCAGAGGGAAGACCTCCTCCACCACGACTACGACCAACACTCCCTACCTCCTCCTCCTCCTCCTCCACCTCCACCTCCACCTCTTCCACCTCCTCGGGCTCCTCCTTCACCACAACCTCTATCTCCTCATACTCCTCCTCCTCATACTCCTCCTCCTCCCCTCCTCCTCCTCCTCCTCCTCCCCCTCCTCCTCCTCCTCCTCCTCCTCCTCCTCCTCCTCCTCTTCCTCCTCCTCCTCGTCCTCCTCCTCGTCCTCCTCCACCTCCTCCTCCTCCTCCACCTCCTCCCCTCCTCCTCCTCCTCCTCCCCCACAACCACTACCTCCTCCTTCAACTCCTCCTCCACCTTGTCCTCCTCAACCAAATCCTCCTCCTCCCTGACAACCTCTAACTCCTCCTCCTCCTCTTCCTCCACCTTTTCCACCTCCTCCTTCACCTCCCCCCTCCTCCACCTCTTCACCTTTTCCTCCTCGTCCAATCCCACCCCCATCTCCTCTACCTTCTCCTTGACCACCTCCTCCTCTTCCACCTTTTTCCACCTTCTCCTCCCCTTCTTCCACCTCCTCCTCCTCCACCTCCTCCACCTCCTCCTCCTCCACCTCATCCTCCTCCACCTCTTCCGTCAGGCTGCTCTCCGGCCTCCCAGACGAGGAGACCGCAGCCTCATTGTTCCGAAGCTAACAAGCTAAATGTTAAATGACGACGTGTCAGCAGGCATCAGTCAGCGGCCGCGCGACATGAGACAGACGCCGCCGCGCAGAGAGCCCAACGCCAGATAAAAGCTCTGGGCTGAGCCGCGCGTCACGCCAGACACAAGAGATTTGATTAATGTTCTAACGGGCTGGACAGTAAGTACATCACTAGCATTAACACACACACGCGCATACACACACACACACACACACACACACCACACACACACACACACACACAAAGATACACACGCACGCGTTCACTCGCTCGTTCACTTACACACACACACACGCGCGGTTGCTCATTCACTCATTCACTTACACACTTGCTCACACACACACATACACACACACACACACAACGCTCACTCACTCACTCACTCACGTACACACACACACACACACGCTCACTCACTCACTCACGTACACACACACACACACACACGCACACACACACACGCACGCACACACACGCACGCACACACACAAACACACACACACACACGCACACACACACACACACACACACACACACAAAACGTGCGACAACAGTAGCTGCCCTCCTGTGCTCTGCAGCAGACTGCATGCGATCATGTGATCATGTGATCTATGATCTAATAGGGGCGGCGGCCTGGGGCCAGTGATCTGGCTCTCTTCAGCCGCAGTGGATGTGACAGAAAAACACAACAAAACCACAAGGAGACGCCGAGAGAGACGACCTTAGTACTGCTCTAGAACCACCGTCTCTATAGAACCACCGTCTCTATAGAACCACCGTCTCTAAAGAGCCCCAGTCTCTATAGAACAATCTCTAAAGAACCATCTCTACAGAACCATCATCTCTATAGAACCATCTCTATAGAACCATCAACTCAATGGAACCTTCATCTGTATAGAACCGTCTGTAAAGAACCTTCTCTATAGAACAGTCTGTATAGAACCTACTCTATAGAACCGTCTCTATAGAACCGTCTCTATAGAACCGTCTCTATAGAACCGTCTCTATAGAACCGTCTCCATAGAACCGTCTGTATAAAACCGTCTCTATAGAACCGTCTCTATAGAACCATCTGTATAGAACCGTCTCTATAGAACCGTCTCTATAGAACCGTCTCTATAGAACCGTCTGCATAGAACCGTCTGTATAGAACCGTCTGTATAGAACCGTCTCTATAGAACCGTCTCTATAGAACCGTCTGTATAGAACCTTCTCTATAGAACAGTCTGCATAAATCCTTCTCTATAGAACCGTCTGTATAGAACCGTCTCTATAGCACCGTCTCTATAGAACCGTCTCTATAGAACCGTCTCTATAGAACCGTCTCTATAGAACCGTCTCTATAGAACCGTCTGTATAGAACCGTCTGTATATAACCGTCTGTATATAACCGTCTCTATAGAACCGTCTCTATAGAACCGTCTCTATAGAACCGTCTCTATAGAACCGTCTCTGTAGAACCGTCTCTGTAGAACCGTCTCTGTAGAACCGTCTCTGTAGAACCGTCTCTATAGAACCGTCTCTATAGCAGAGCCTCTACAGATGCCTTAGGACCGCGGGCCGTAAATCAGCTGCCGGTCGGAGCGGTATGCCGACCCATCGCCGAACCCCAGCTCCTCCACCTTCTCCACCTCCTCCTCCACCTCCTCCACCTCCAGTCCCAGCGTCAGGTGGTCTCCTGGCTGCAGCCCGACCCCTGACCCCGGCTAGGCCCCACCGGAGGAGTGGGCCTCGAGTGCGGCTCTCGCCTACCGTTCCCTTTGTGCTGGACAAGAGCTCGCATGGGCCACGGGATCGTGGGAAGGCTCGCTTGCAGAGGGGGGAGGGGGGCGCAACGCAGGGGGGGGGGGGGCGTAAATCACCACTAGCATCATGCTACACCACTAGCATCATGCAGCTAGCATGCTAACGCTAAAACTAGGATGCTAACCCTATCCTAGTTATCCATACAAAACTAAGACGATAACTCTAATGTAGTTATTAAACTAACCTAGCAGGCTAATCGTAATGTATTTATCTTACCCTTACCTAGCATGCTAACCCTAAGCCACTTATCCAATCCTAACCTCGCTTGCTAACCCTAAACTACCACGCTCACCCCCACCTGGCATGATCTGACCTTTCCCCTCCATATCCTCATGCCCCCCCCCCCCACCTCTCAGCCCCGTGTACGACAACCATCCAATCAGAGGTGGCATGGCTGAGATAACGACCAATCATGGTCTGAGAGATGAGAGCATTCCTGCGGTTATTTTAGGGTCTCACTGATATGGTGGCAGGCCCGGAGCGGGCTGATATGTGTCATACTAGTAACTATGTAGTCATTCTCAGACGCTTTATGTAAAGACAGGTCAATAAGGAGCTGGTAGGGGTTAGACAGTACAGAGACAGGTCAATAAGGAGCTGGTAGGGGTTAGACAGTACAGAGTCGGGTCAATAAGGAGCTGGTAGGGGGTTAGACAGTACAGAGTCGGGTCAATAAGGAGCAGGTAGGGGTTAGACAGTATAGAGACAGGTCAATAAGAAGCAGGTAGGGGTTAGACAGTACAGAGACAGGTAATTAAGGATCAGATAGGGGTTAGACAGTACAGAGACAGGTCATTGAGGAGCAGGTAGGGGTTAGACAGGACAGAGACAGGTCATTAAGGAGCAGGTAGGGGTTAGACAGTACAGAGACAGGTCATTAAGGAGCAGGTTGGGGTTAGACAATAAGAAGATCGTCATTAAGGATGGAGATATATTAAGCATGTTCTATAAGTTATATTTGTTACATATTATGATATCTTAACCATGCTCTATTACGTGCTATATCATACTATGCATGTTCTTTTAGTTTAAAAATGTAAAGCTAATTGTTTGAACAGCATTGGTGGGAGGTTACTCCCACGTTGTTGTCATGGTTACTGTTGTCAAACTCTTTCATGGCCTACAGTAACACCTCATAAAACACACACACACACACACACACACACACACACACACACACACACACACACACACACACACACACACACACACACACACACACACAGCATGTTCACCTCCTCCTCCACCTCCTCCATTTCCTCCACCTCGACCTTCATCTCCTCCCCCCACCTCCTCCTCCTCCTCCTTCTCCACCTCCTCCTGCTCCCCCTCCTCCTCCTCCTCCCTCCCCTCGCTCCTCCTCCTCCTCCTCTCCTCCTCCTCCTCCTCCTCCTCATCCTCCTCCTCCTCCTCCTCCTCCTCCTGCTCCTCCTCCTCCTCCTCCTCCTCCTCCTCCTCCTCCTCCTGCTCCTCCCCCTCCCCCACCTCCTCCTCCTCCTCCTGCTCCTGCACCCTCCTCCTCCTGCTCCTCCCCACCTCCTCCTGCTCTCTCCTCCTCCCTCCTGCTCCTCCTCCTCCTCCTGCTCCTCCCCCACCTCCTCCTGCTCCTCCTCGGTGTAATGCGTTGTGCCCATGCAGACCCAGACCTCCGTGGCCCCGGCGTCCTGGAGAGCAGGAGGGGAGGGGAGCAGAACCACCGGGCCCAGAGCTTGAGACGGACCCAGCTCTGCTCCTTATGCCCTCCATCCGCCCTCCACGGATCAGCCTCCGGACGAACCATGTGATCATAATCCAGCACATCCCACCTCATCCCTCATCCCAACATGTGACTGTGCTCACCTCTCACTCCAGCCTTTTGTCTTACCATAACTTACAAAAACTCTTTCCCCATGCTTTCCCAACGACTGGGAATACCAACTGGGAATACCAACCGCTAGCCTGAGTCTGATGAGGTCCCTATTAGCATCAGCCGGGCCCCACCCACTCAGAGTTGCTTTGGTTCTAATTAGAGACCGGGTGTGTGTGTGTGTGTGTGTGTGTGTGTGTGTGTGTGTGTGTGTGTGTGTGTGTGTGTGTGTGTGTGTGTGTGTGTGTGTGTGTGTGTGTGTGTGTGTGTGTGTGTGTGTGTGTGTGTGTGTGCTCTTTAACAAGCTGTTTCTGTCTTTAAGAGCTGAAAGGTAAATGAGGTGAGGGCCGGTTGACCTGAACACCTGGTAGTCACAGGTACACTGCGGCTCTATTCACAACCGCCACAACATAACATACTGTTTTGTTGTGGAGGTTGTGTTGTTATGTTATGTTGTGGAGGTCTTTATAGAGACCTAACATTCTGTTATGTTATCAGTCTTTATAGAGACTACTATACTGTTCCGTTATCAGTCTTCAAAGAGAACTAACATCTGTTATGTTATCAGCCTTTATAGAGTCTAACATTCTGTTATGTTATCAGTCTTTATAGAGTCTAACATTCTGTTATGTTATCAGTCTTTATAGAGTCTAACATTCTGTTCAGATCAATGCATCTTAAAGAAACTGCTTGCAACTGGCAAGTGCTTGAATAAGAGTCCTAACATATCATTCTGAGATATCTTGGGATTCTCGCTGCTCGCCGCAGCAATGTGAAGCCATCTGTGGTCATACAATACAGCATGGGAGACTGGAGACAGGGTGCAGACAATAGCGTTATGCTAGGATTTAGAAGCTGGGGATTCACCGGCTTACCCTGAAAAACCAACACAATTTCAGAGAAGGTACCCCACCTGGAGGGAGACTTGTGAATGATGGTACTGCTTCTTGGCAACTTGTGAGAAACAATTTATGTGGTGGGATCTCCACTTTTTTCGTTGTTATAATTCCCCTTTAAAAACTAGCGTCTCATACTTCTGGTGACAAACAGGTCACGATGAGGTTAGTGTTCGCCATGATGAAGTAGTTGCTGAGTACCTGCATACAACCTCAAAGCACTCTGCCCTTTGACTAAATCTCTTGAGACTTAACGCTCAAGAAGTGCTACAACTAACTCCACTGCTGCAGCTTCCTGCGCCTTCTCAAACCGGGAAGCTGTGCTCTGAACCTGTCTTGATAACAGCTCCAAAAAGCTAAGAGCCCGAAGAACTAATAGCGCTCCGAGCTAACAGCTAACGGCTGTAGCATCCAACAGCACCAACAGCGCCAAGAGTTCTATGTGAGCCCACAGCCTTAACAGCTTACATCACTACCAGCTCTAACAGATCAAACAGCTTATAAACATCTGCTAGCTGTTAGATATCAAATAGCAGTTATAACAGCTCAGATCGCTAATGGCTAACGGCTCTAACTGCTAACAGCACTCAGAGCTCAGACAGCCAATAGCTCTAACAGCAAACAACACAGCTAACCGCTCTGACATCTCTGAAAGCTCTAGCAGTTAACAGCTCTAGTAGCTAACAGCTGTAGCAGCTAATAGCTCTAGCGGCTCCGTCAGCTTACAGCTCTGGCGGCTTCTAAGAGCTCTGAGCTCTAAAAGGTAACAACTCTCACGTCGACCAACGCGGACAACTCGTACAGCTCCTAGCTCTAGCAGCTGTAACTACTGTAGGAGCTCACATTGAGAGGCTTAACAGAGAGCCGAAAGGCTGCGCAGCCAGCATTCTATTTATTTGAGTTGCATCCAGCGTAAGCACTTTGGAGAGGGAGGAAGCGGCTCTATTGAAACTCTCATCTGATGACACAAACAATTACAGAGAAAACCCATAACATGGACAAGATGGCCGCCCTGACCTCGCTGGAGCCATTCCCACCCGAGCGAGGGCGGGGGGAAGGAGAACAGTGCTACTCCATTGATTCATGTTCTTTATTTTCTTCCGTTCTTTCCTTTCTATTAAATAAACAGATTGTGAGGGCGTATTTCATTTCTCCGCGTACTGATAGGAAGCGTTTCAAGTGTCACCAAACGATTCAACCACTTCTTCATGACTGATGGCTCAGGCTTATTCTGTGTAGAACATCGAGAGTAGAATATGGACTTCGATTTAGAAAGTACAATATAGAATATAGAATAAAACATTGAATATAGAACGTGAAATGCAATTTATAGAAAACAATATAGAATAAAGACTAGAACATAGAATAAAGATCATTCAATGCAATTTAAAAAAATACAAACTAGTATATAGACTACAAAATTGAATATAGAATATGAAATCGTTGCAGAATATGGAAAACAATATTCTTCAAAGAGCTTGGTTAGATGGGGAGAACCACCTCCAGCTGGACTTCAGTCCGACCACGGAGCTGGGATGGACCTCTGATGGAACCCTGGTTCCATCCAGGAGGAGGTAGAGACGTGGGACTGGGACAGGGTTCCTGGGAGGGCACTAGTACCCGGACGGGCCGCCCTGGACCCGACTGGTCTTCTCAGGGGGTTCTCGGACGTGTACAGTAGGCTGCTGCAGATGTCTCTGGTAGAACATCTGCACGTTGTTGTAACTTTGGTTGGAAGGAGGAAACAATGCTAGAGAGGAGGCCTCCAGGCTAGGGCAGAGGAAACAAGGCTAGAGAGGAAGACTCAAGGCTATAGGATGCATCAAGGCTGGGGAGGAGGAATCAATGCAATAGGAGGCATCAAGGCAAAAGCAGCCATCAAGGCTATAGGAGGCATCAAGGCTATAGGAGGCATCCAGGGTGGGAGGAGGAATCAAGGCTATAGGAGGCATCCAGGGTGGGAGGAGAAATCAAGGCTATAGGAGGCATCAATACTCATGTACATTGTTTAGTCAGTTGACTGTGTTTACTGTTTATCGTTGAAATAATTGTTTGCTATTTGTCTATTTTGTGTTCTGTATATCTTTATTTTCAAACTATATTCCCCTTTATCGCTGCTTCGAGATTTGAGATGGGATAATTCCCCACCATTAATTAAGCGTTATCTCAATAGAAAATATGGAACAGAGAACATTCAACATTGAAGACGAATATGGAATGGAATATTAAATACACTGCAAAAAGTGGAATGAAGAATGTGTGTTGAGTATTCCAGTGTGTTTGACTTTATGGGAACAATTAAATATTTCTTCCTTAGACCTGCATCTACAAAAGCAGACACAGCCCAGGCCCGAGCAGGACGGTGTGTGTATCCCTTGTGAATAACAGACAGAGCGCGGTGACTGGCCATCTATCGTCCACGCGGTGAAATATGGTTCAAACTACTGCAGCGTAAACACGGTCCACGCTAGAGGACTTTTATGGAATATGTCTCGCTGGGAGCGGACGCCGGGAGATTTACGGCCGTATTTAGAGAAGAGGCAGCAGAAAATGGTTTCTAAATAGTGTCAAGGTCAAGCAATGTAATGGGATAATGTTTAAACAGACGAGATAAGACGCCGTGTTTGTGTTGGAGGCGACGCTACTTGTAGAGCTTCGGGAAATTCTTCTAGAAGATAAAGAGAGAAGAGTCGAGAAGATAGTCCAGAATGAGAGGAGAGGGTAGGAGAGTGGAGAGGAAAGGAGGAGAGAGGAGAGGAGAGAGGAGAAGGAAGAGGAGGGGAGAGGGGAGACGAGGGGAGGGGAGAGGGAAGAGTAGGGAGGAGAAGTGGATAGGGGAGAGAAGATGAGAGGAGAGGGGAGAGGAGGATAGAAGAGGGGAGAGGAGGGATGAGAGGAGGGGTGAGCAGAGGAGAGGGGAAAGGAGGTGAGGGGAGTGGAGAGGAGGGGAGGGGGGGACGTGGACATCAGGGGTCTATCTAGAAGATACCCCAGCAGACTACCTCCCGCTGAGCTGAGTGGCTCGTGTCTCCCCCTTGGAGCGGCCCTAGCTTGGTGTTTCAGCTCATGCAGAATCTGCTGCTGATCCCACATGAAGATCAGGTGGAGTGCAGGCCTACAGGGCTCTGCCCCTGCATCCGACCATCTGCATCGTTCTCCTGCAGCAAGCTTCCCCCAACACATAAAACAGCAGGAGGCCGCAGGTCGTTCAGGCATCAATAAACGATTGTGGAGAACAACGACAACACTGTGACCCAACCTCAGATGATATTCTGATCCTGTTTCCTTTCAATCTCAAATATATATATATATATATATATATATATAAATAGAGAGAGAGAGAGAGAGAGAGAGAGAGAGAGAGAGAGAGAGAGAGAGAGAGAGAGAGAGAGAGAGAGAGAGAGAGAGAGAGAGAGAGAGAGAGAGGAAGACAGAGATAATAGGCCTATTATATATAAATATATGAATCCAAATCAAATGAATCCATACATTATTTAAATCGATATAATGATAAGCCATTATCCATAACGTTCCAATAATAAAGATAATACAATAACAAATACAGGACAGGGAATTCATCCACAACTTTAAACTTCTGGAAGTTTCATAACTTAGCTCATTGTGATATTTTAAAATATGGCCTGACGATAAATCATGAAGAGTTAAAGCTGCGGCTTCTGAGGGGGGAAATGAAATGTTACCATCAAAGATTAATAAGGAAAGAGATAAATATAAATAAAGATAGTTCAATAAAAACTGTTATTAAAGAGCTATAAATACGACTTTAAAGACAAAGAGATCGAATTAAGAAATAGATAAATAAAGATATATAAATAAAGAATTATACATAAAGATGTGTAAAATAAAGAGTTATAAATATAGATATATTAAATTAATATATAAGAAAATGTGGTATAAATAAAGATACATGAGATAAAGATATAAAATGTAAAGAGACAGAAATAAAGATGCTTAGGATAAAGAGTACCTCATTTTTAAACTGTATTTATTCTAATATAGTTATTTAAATAAAGAAATTTAACATAAAGAGTTGAATTAAGATATATAAATAAAGATAAATAAAATGAAGACATGTAAATGAGGATAGTTAAAACAACGATTTATAGAGATTTTAATAAATTGAATAGATACGAAACAAGAGATAAAAAACAGAGATTTTAATAAAGAGATATGAATAAAGGGTTCACAGAGGTGACTGCGGGAGCACCAGACGTAATCTGAAGCAGATTTTGAATAACAAGGAGACCCCAACCCTCACGACGCTCTGATTGGCTAACGGGCTTGGACTAGCCTCTTATTGGCTGCTCGGCTCCCGTTAGGCCTGGTCTGCCATTGGCTGCCGACCGCCATCAGATTACCTCATCATATAAACCTGATGGGCCTCGGATCCAGAGCTCACATTTCTCACGGATGACGAGCAACCGCGATACCCGACGTTTGGAATCTAAAATCGCACTTTCCTGTTTCATTTTTGACTTTTGACTTCTCCTATCCTTTCGTTTTTTCGTTAAAGTGAATCCAAGTGTGACTTTTGCCTGACTGAAACTGAAACTGAAAGGCAGTCTTTACTTTTATCCAACCGGTGATTCGGTGAAGGATGACGTTGGTCCTGCGGTGAAGCGGCTCGTGCCTGCAGAGTCCTCTCGTGTTGGATGTCATTCTGGTCCACAGTGGTTCTCGTGAGCTCGTCTTCCCGGCAGCAGATGAGCCTCGCGGCCTGACCTCTCAGAGAGACCCCGTGATCAGCAGGTCAGTGATCGATCAGATCCGCCATGAACGTGATCGGCAGCTACCAGCATCACCACCTCATGCACGAGACCTTCCCGTTCGTCCCGCGGTGCGCCCAGGAGCCCTACCTCCACAGCTGGGGCCCCCAGGCCTACCCGGCCGAGGCCGTGTACGGGGGGCCCCCGGGGGGCCACGACGCCCCGCTGGAGGGGCTGTCGGCCCGTGGCGGCACGCGCCGGCCACCGGGGCCCAAGAAGGAGCGACGGCGGACAGAGAGCATCAACACGGCCTTCGCGGAGCTCCGCGAGCGGATCCCCAACGTGCCCGCGGACACCAAGCTGTCAAAGATCAAGACGCTGCGGCTGGCCACCAGCTACATCTCCTACCTGATGGACGTGCTGGCTGCGGACTGCGGCCACGCCGATGGCTTCAAGGCGGACATCAAGAAGTTCGACAACCGAGAAACCAAGCGCAAGCGAGAACTGGTGGGTGCCCAGATGTGGAGGTTCAGTGGGTGTGTAATGGTGTGTTCAGGGGGAAGTTGAGGTTCACAGGTCTGACTTGAGCCCTGATGAACAGCACCGAGGTCCGGTAGGCCTAGTAAGCCGAACCCTCCCGAACAGGGCCAGTATAACTCGAATCCTCCCGAACAGGCCCATTTTGAACCGAACCCTCCCGAACAGGTCCAGTATAATCCGAATCCTCCCGAACAGGGCCAGTGTAACCCGAAAAGGCCCAGTATAACCCGAACCCTACCCAACAGTCCCAGTATAACCAGAACCCTACCACATTACCAGGCTTTCATGCTTTTATTAAGTTGGCCATTCAACGATTCAGTCTGATACAACTTTCCTTTAAATCTTGAAGTGTTTAAATATTGTTGTTATATTTGAAGAGTCATAGTTCAACATTTTAATAATGATTAGCTCCATGGTTATATGTCTTCCTCTCTTCTTGTTTTCGAAATCAATTAGCAGTTTAAATGATACTGGTGTTTGAAATAAATATAGTGGGCCTACATATAAGATAATAAATATAATTCTATACATATGCCTACATAATTCATGTCCTATTTAATAAGGCTGGATCAGGCCTGGTTAATGAGGCACCACTCTTAGGGAGACTGAAACTAACTAAACGAACCGATATCTTTACTGCGAGTTAAGTTGAGTGGTCCTTCCTTGCTTCACTCGGTGCTTATGCTATTTTATATCTTCTGAGAAGAGAAGCGTTAGTTTATGTCCTAACATGTTTAGATACAATATAATTACATTTAATTCAGTTGTAACAGCAGCACATATTTCTAAAGATAAAGGTATAACAAAAAATAGGGGCAATAATGAAGTAAGAATAAAGTCTGACTCTTATGCAACTGAACAGATGTTTGTGAGTATAAATATCGGGATTTAGATCAGTCAGTTAATGACGCCTTATTTATCGGGTCTCGATGAGTGAATGTGTAACAGTGCCTATAGGCTATACAAATATGGGCAGGCTGCCTATAATACTGAATAGGCCCTTTAGAGATGTAGGCTACAATCAAAAATAGATAGCAGTTGTCTGTATATGTGAGGTCTATTTATACAAAATTGTATGCATAATATGTCATTATATTGTTTCATATAATATAGATTATTTATGATTTTGTGAACCTTTGGTGTTTCAGAGCGTAGGTTCTCTGTTATTATATAGGCTACTGTAATGTTATAGTTTATACATGTATATATATATATAAACTAGTATCATTGAATAACACAATATAGCGCTATATAATGTACTATATCATTAAATGATTTAGAATCCATCTATATTGGTTCAAAACGACGAGCAGGATTATCTATATAGGCGTATAATATAATTAGGCCTATATAAAGTACAATAGGCCTATCTCATACGTTATAATCGATAAACTATCTCCAGCATTGTGCATATAATATAATATCATAATATAGGATATTATATGATATCATAATAATCTAAGATGTGCTATTATATAATAATATATTATATTTCATAATATCATAATAATATATGATATTATATAGTGTAATAATATATTATATAGTATTATATAACAATATATAATGAGAATATTTAATCTATAATGATATCTTGTTCCAGAGCGAATGGCTCAAGGAGTGTGGCTACTATTAAATAGGTAGCCTATATAACTGTTATTACCCGGCTCTTCTCAATGCCGTGGAACGCTCCGTTCACTTGCATGGGCCCTTCACAACTTCCGGTGGTGAATTATATTTGATAATTAGGTGGATTATATTTGATAATTCACCGTTGCTAAAGGTAATTGACCGCTCTGAAGGAAAACAAAGGATTTTTTGCCTCTAATTACGTCTTTGGTACCACTCCGCATATTAGTCCGGTGACTTGTCAACCCCAGCGTCTTCGGTTGCTAAGCGACGTCAACGTCTTTGGCGGACTATTTCTCTGCTGATCAACGCTACGAATGCTGGTTACAAATGAATTGTAAAAAGACTTTTGTAATTGTAAAAGTTATTTTTTCTAACATATTATATGATGATTTATGGTTGGGTATTAATTAATCTATGATCCTTTTCTGGTTCCAGAGCGACGGGCTGCAGGAGTCGGCGGCGGGGGAGAAGCGTCTGAAGGGCCGGACGGGCTGGCCGCAGCAGGTCTGGGCGCTGGAGCTCAACCCGTAAAGCCCGGGAGAAGTCCTGAGCGGGTCTGGGCCCTGGACCTCACCTCGAGGGGACCATGGGCAGGACTGGCCTCTGGACCTCAGCCCGTGAGGACCTGAGCGGGGCTTGGCCCTGGAGCTCAGACCTAGGGGACCCGGGGCCCACACTGTAGGGTTATGAAGGAGGCAGGCGCCTGGTCCCTGACCGGAGAGACACTGAGACCTGGTGATGATATCGGAGACTGTCCGTCCTGTTGCTGTTTGATGTTGGATCTACCTCAGAAATATCGTCCGTTTAAGAAGATTTAATCCATTAGGACTTTTAGGCTTCGAGAGATTGGACGAATAGAACAACGTATTCATTATACATGCTGTATGGTTATAATAAAGGATTGTTATCGTTATTATATTATAATAAATTATAATAAAGATTTAATTTAGGACACACGTGTTCATTGGACTGTCTGATTGCTTTGGATCCGCGTCCACATGGTTCAGGATTTTATAAAAACTAGGTTAAATTAAAATAAAACATTTTTTAAAACATTATTGAAATTAACTTCAACCATGAACTATGAAACCTATTAAATTACTTCAAAATATCCTCCGAGTAAAAAGTCAAAATGGAAACACAACCACATTAACCTGCGGCCATGGAGCTGAAATAACGTCATTTTTTAAACAATAACAGCTTTTTTACTACATATATTCTATCTATATCTAGGCCTATATATATATAAAAATAAATTAAAAAAATACATAGGCTATAGAAACAATTTAGATATTAAGTTATTTAATCTAGGTATATATAGGCTAAGGAGAAACATCTGAGGATATATCCGAGACAGTGACTTTCTCTCTTTCTGAATACTGGTCTCAGCAAGACGTTTTTAAAAATAGAAAATATCTTATGATACTAAAATATGACATATTTAGTTGATCATGGAATCGGTGGGGAAATCTAAAATACATTTTCTCAGGAGTCCCTATTTCTTCCAAACGCCCATACCGAGGTCAGATTTTTCTTGAAGAGTCTCGACCTTTGTTTAAAATATGCCCAACATTGAGGAGTTTCTTAGAAGGCTCATAGAAAAACTATAGGCTGTTACTTTCCCCATTGTGTTTTAGAGCATTAAAGCTGGAGCAGGAGAATCCTTCCTCTGAAACACATGATCAGCTCTTTACTCCGGTCTACCTTGACGAAGACTCCAGTCTGCTTGAGGAAGACTGCGGTCTTCTTGAAGAAGACTCTGGTCTTCTTGAGGAAGACTCCGGTCTAATTGAGGAAGACTCCGGGCTTCTTGAGGAAGACTCCGGTCTGCTGAGCGCACGGACATATAGTGCACGCAGCCGACTGGGTCAGACAGGTGGGCTTTCCAAATATTTAATTCAGGCCGAATGATTGATTGATTGATGATTGATGGATTCTAAGATAATTAAAAAATTAAGGAAAGCGAACAAACATGGTTCTAAGCTAAATCTCTTACCCTATCTTCAAGCATACTTTGACCAACAGTCCTCCGTGGTCTCTGGGCCATCGGGGTTACGGCGAAACCGTGGGGCCACGGTGCTGCTTGCACCAAGACTGAACCGTTTGGCGTTTCTTTTTTATGTAGGCTACTTCGAAAATGTCTGTAATTACCCTTCTTCGCATTAAGCCCGTTTCTTCGTGTCTTTTAGATTTTTACTCAGTTGTTGTCGGGATGATCACCTTCTCCGGTTATTGGAGAATATCAAATAAACGATGCTCCTAGAAATAGACCGCAGCCCCCTCTAGTGCAGGGTCATGGTATGGCCCAACAGATCGCTGGAGGCAGGGGCCTCTGGCGCGGTCCTCATCGGGTTAAACCACGGGGCAGAAGCGGGTGTATGCAATCAAAGTGAATGCCAAATTAATTGTGTTACAATGGGAGCTATTTTGCTTTACTGTGGCTTGCAGACAAAAACAAAAAGTGTTTTAGTGTCACCCCCAGTGTGAATGTTCACCTAGATGGATGATGGATCATGGACCGATATGCAGGGGCGTAGCCAGGACATTATTATTGTGGTGGCCAGCTCTTATTTTTGGGGTGGCACTTGATTGTCAAGTTGATTGTCAAGTTTAAAGTGTTATAAAGTTTATAACACTTTAAATAAGAATAATTCAAAGTTAGATCAAACTAATAGTGCATATATTTCAGCTTTCTTTAGGCCTTTTCCGTTCAGGGTTTTTTTAATTGTAAAAAAATAGAATTTAATTACATATATATATTTTTTTATCAGACTTGGGGGGGGGGACAAGCGGGTTGGCCTGCCCATAAGCCACATTTGCTCCAGTCCACTAGGTAGGCTGGTCTGGTTCCAGCCTAAAACTAGGTGGACACACCCACTTGTGATGCCACTAAAACAGAGGCAGATTTGTAAACAGCTTGTAATGGCTAATCACACTCGCACCTGGTGGCATAATATCACCCCTTTAAAGGCTACTTAAATGTGTCAGTCAGACGGTAATTCCCAAACCTGAGTGTTTAACAAATATTAACACTGCCCACTATGAACTCTTATATTAAAGGGGGTCTATTCTCATCTCCTTGGTGTTTTGGGCCACAGGCGAGGAGCACAACGTGACGCGATACACGCACGTGTTGGTGCAATGCCGCCTTCAAAACAGCTCGGAGGTTTGGAAGCTCCTACGTGTCTTTACGTTAACCTTCCCGTCTTCCGAAATAAGAGTGTTCAGGAAACGGCCCTCAGAAGTTCGAAGGCTATGACATAAAACAGGAAAAACGGATTGTTCGTGAGACTAGACATCATAACAGGTATGTATGCCCGCAGGGAACTTTTTGGGGCTTCTTTGCTGAATCAGTTATTAGATCTGCATGGCTGCTTGCGATGGTTGAACAAGAGCAAGAATTTATCAGGTGATGTTTATAATTGTAAGCTATAACGTATCGTAATGCAAATGTTAGAATGGGTGTTAAGTTTGCCTCTTAGTGCTTGCTGCAAGTTCACTTTAGTCCATCAATGAAATGGGCAGCCATTGTTGTGCCGTGATCTTTGAGGACTCAGGTAGCTTTACTTTCGCACGAAACTCACGAGCGAAAACTCAGACCCAAGAGTGTTAAAAGCACTTTCCGAGCTTAAGGTCCAAACCTCCCGGAAACTGATTGTTTGAAGGCGGCATAATACCACACATGGCCAGGGAACCTACCACTCCATAAAAACATACAGAAATGTGTCTTCTCATTTCCCATTCCCTATATAACAAAGCTAGATAGTTAACTATTTAGGGAATAAGGAAATTAGGAATTCAGACACTAATGGTGGGCCTTAGTAGTGAAAAACCGTTTTGTACTCTCTAAGGAAGTGCTCTATCTAGTGTCGTAATAATAGGATAGGACCAATCAGCACTCAGGGGAGGGATGATAGGTGAGGACCAATCAGTGGTCGGGGGAGGGATGATAGGTTAGGACCAATCAGGACCCGAGGGAGGGATCTTCAGTTGTCTGCCAAACTAAAAGAAAACAATCGCGCCAGAGGAAAGAGGACCAATCAAAATAATTTGAGTGATTTAAAGCAGGTGAGACTGTACAATATGTTTATTAATATCATTAATAGGCAGCTACACGCACATATACACATCGTTTTATATCTATATATATGTATATATAAATACATAAATATGTATATATATCCATATATATGTATCCTTCTGCGCTACACAGGATACAAGCTAACGGGTAACAGGACTGGCACGGCTAATTAAATTCTACACGCAAAATAAAGGATAGGATACAAATACAATCCATACACAAAGTCAACAAGTCTAGTAAACCAGGAGATCCATCAGCCAGAGGGAGAGAGGTAATGAGAGACGGTAGATAATGAGAGATAATGAGACAGTTCATGATAAGAGAGAGAAGATAATGAGAGATCATGAGACAGTAGATAAGAGAGAGAAGATGATGAGATAATGAGAGCAGATATTGAGAAAAATGAAGAGAGAAGATAACGATAGAGAGAGAGTAGACCATGAGAGCAAGAGAGAGACAGAAGATAATGAGAGAGAGACCATAGTTAATGAGAGAGAGACGGTAGATAACGAGAGCAGCGAGAGACAGAGGCGGACAGCGAGAGAGGAGGGGAGATCAGAGTGGACATGATTCTGTCGCGGCACACCGGGCTATATTTAGTACCAGGGGGTCCATGGGGTCAGAAGGCCGGTCTGTCGGTGGGGGGGGGAGGACGGTTTCCATGTTCTGCCCGGGGACAGCAGCCCCCCCGGAACCCCTCAGAACCGACCAATGACAGCAGGCCAGCGGCTGCAGCGGCGGGTTCCGTCGGGCCAGGGGTTGCCGTGGCGACGGAGGAGCGGATGGCGGTGCTGATGGGGGGGGGGGGGGGGGGGCGGCGGCGGCTAGTCGAGCTGCTTGGCCCCGTCGGCCTTGGGCTCCATGCGGGTCTTGCTGCTCTTCACCATGTAGATGAAGTAGGTGAGCGTCTCCTTCTCGTTCACCGGGATGTTCCGGAAGTGGCGGCTCACCGTCTGGAACGCACCCGAGACAGCATGGACGGGTTAGCACGGACGGCTAGCACGGACAGTTAGCACAGCGCGTTGGCAAGGATATTGAGACGGTAGGCTAGTCAGCAGCTCGTCAGCAAGGGGCCCACATGGCAGATAGTCAGCAGGAGGGCTAGACTGGTGGTTGGCTTAGCTCAGGAGGTAGAGCAGTTGTCTTGTAACCGAAAGGTTGCTAGTTCGATCCCCAGCTCCTCCTAGCTGAGTGTTGATGCGTCCCCGAGCGAGACACTTAACCCTAACTGCTCCTGACGAGCTGGCTGTCGCCTTGCATGGTTGACTCTGCCGTCGGTGTGTCAATGTGTGTATTAACCGATTAACCGTAAGTCGCTTTGGATAAAAGCATCTGGTAAATGCCCATCTTCAACTCTTCAATGTAGCTTAAAGCAACACTTGCAGCCCAGGTCACGTGACAGCAACAGTGTTATTATGGGAAGCAGTCTAGACGTGATACAGAGCGACTACCAGCTCCCTACACAGCCTCTCTTGACTACCACGCTGATTTACCTCTCCTTCCTACACCACCTCCTGTTTTTACCATGAGGTGTTTACCTTGAGGACTCAGGTAAAAACACTGCGAGGACTCGGGTAAACACACCGTGAGGACTAGGGGTGTAACGGTACACGTATTTGTACCGAACCATCACGGTACAGGCACTTTGGAGCGGTTACAGAGGTGTACCGCGGTACGTAAATGTGGCGTACATAGCGGGCAACGATCGTCGAACAGTCGGAGTCCCGTAGAATATCGAATAATGAATGTGACTATCGTTATTTATTCCACGTCTCTTCTCAATGCTGTTGAACACTCCGTTGACTTGCATGGGCCTTCACAACTTCCGGTGGTGAACAGCGTCCTCGGTTGCTAAGCGACGTCAACGTCTTTGGCGGACTATTTCTGCTGACTATTTTTCTGAATGCTGGTAACAAATAAATTGTAAAAAGACACACCGTGTGAATGTTATATAATTGACGTGTCTAGTTCACCGTCATGCAGGCTGTGTTCAGTAAAATAAATAAATAATTAGCGTTCCGTTTTCGGCGCATGTAGGTCTATCTGCCTAAGCCCACGTTGAAATAATTTTGATGTTGAATGTTGATGGCGCAGTTGTTGAAATAGACAGATTGATTTCATACAAATCATACAAGCCTCTCCCTGTGTCATTGTGTGTGCGTGAGTGGGATGTTCTTGATTGAGAGATTTTCGAATATTATTCGAATACTTCTCATCGAATATCGAATAGTTTTCGCCAGAAATGCACATCCCTAGCACACGCATTTGAAAAGGCACCATCCAGGTGTTACCATCACTGTTGCTGTGAAAAGAAAAAAAAGCTGTGCAAACCCAGCTCATTACACTATTACAACAACCCCTGTCTGGGAATTCAGAAATGCAAACGCCATAACCAAGTTTATTGGTGTTTTCATTGCTGCTGATCTACAGCCATTCTCCGTTGTTGACAAACAAGCAGCTTTTTTAAATTTTCCCCTTAACTATGAACCGTACCATGATTTAAAAACCGAGGTACGTACCGAACCATGACTTTTGTGTACCGTTACACCCCTAGTGAGGACTCGGGTAAAAACACTGTGAGGACCGGAACACTAGAACTCTCTCATGGTCCGAGAAAGACATACAGGTAGGTATTAGGGTTGCCTCGGTATACGGTATTACCGGTGTTGAGGCCAACAACCGGTGTTGAGGCCAACACCGATTACGAGTTATTATTATTTATCTTTTCCAGTAATAAAAAAAATAATAAATAATAACAATATTATAATTAAGAAAATAAAAATGTGTAAAATAGGCCAGTTCTGCTCTGTGCGGAAGAGAACTGGCGCGCTTCCTTACAAGACCGGTAACCATAGCAACGCCGGTAAACAAACCCTGCGAAGCCCAATCCCTACGAGAGCTCCTTGCGCTACGGCCATCCGGAGGCGCACAGAGCTTTTGGCCGTGATATAATATATAAAATTATATTATACTATTATATATGGAACGTTATAAGACGCTGTCACCGAGAATTGGCGCGCTGACAGAAGCTGTCACCGAGTGTGAGAGGAGAGTTGACGGAGAAGATGGAGGTTGACCTAGTTTCAAAGTTTATACCGCTTATACTCAGTAATACCGGTGTTGACACGAGTGTATTACTCGGTGTGAAAATGTCCACACCGCGACAACCCTACTAGGTATACTGACATGTATACAGACCGACACAGAGAGGGAGGTAGACAGACATGTAGGTAAACAGACAGACCGGTAGGTGAACCGACATGTAGGTGAACAGACAAGTAGAAAGAAAGACAGGGGATCAGACAGACAGAATAGACACGTGAACAGACAGTTAGAGAGACAGACAGGGGAATAGACACGTGAACAGAGAGCTGAACAGACAGTTAGAGAGACAGACAGACAGGTTACCTCTGCTAGCTGAGCCTTGTTGAGGCCTGGCCGGGTCTGGAGCTTGTAGTGTCTCTTATAGCGCCGCAGTGTGTTCACCTGCAGCTGGAACAGATCCACCTGCACACACACACAACAACATTATGGCATGGAACAACAAAGTCCTATAGGATGGAAGGAAGTCACCAAGGCAGGAGATACAAATCATACATAAGTCTTTTAAACGCAAAAAAACATTCTTGGATATTTACTCTTTATGTATTTTGGAACACGACCCACTTAAGTTCGAATGAAGGCACATGCGCGTGCAGAGTTTCAATGAAATTGCAATGCAGAACGAGGAGTGCAGAGTTGGTTCGTTAAGAAAATAGATGTCGAGGCACCCCATGTGTAAAAAAAACATGTACAACTATTTCAGATCGTTTGGGCTTCGTTTGTGCACGACAAATGAAAATTTGTGCTCATACCGTTTTTGAGATATCAAACATTACATTTTGTAAACATATGACGTCACTCATGTCCGAATCGGTTCAAATGTGTCTCAATCATTTGTGCATCGTTTGTGCACGACAAATAAACATTTGTGCTCTTTTAATTTTTAAGTTATTAAGGTTTCATTTTTTTCACTCAGCACCCCAATAATGTCAGAATTGGTTCAAATTGGTCTCATTCGTTTGTGCTTCGTTTGTGCACGTTTGTGCACGACAAATGAACGACAAATGAACATTTGTGCTCATACCACCTTTGAGATATTAAACATAACATTTTGTAAACAAATCACGTCACTCAACTTCCGAAGCTGGCGCCCCAAAGGTGAAAAACATATATAAAACTTCTTCTGATCGTTTGTGCTCGACGCATGAATATTCCTGCTTTTATTGTTTAACAAGTGACGCAGTTGGTCACGCGGCGTAGTTGTGCTGCAGAAGACAACCGCGGGAAGATCTGAAGGCTTCGACTCAGCTCTACTGTACTATAGGATCTTTGCATCCCAGTCTGTATTTTCCTTTCTAGAATTTCACATTACATTTGGCAAACTAATCAACGAATAAAACTAAAACAAAGCCTGTTCACTGTTGCTGTGTAAGGGGGGAAAACTGCCACATGTATGGCGAGTGACAAGAGGCCCACAACATTATGAAGTTAGATGATCCAGAGCCTAGCCGCCTGCCAAGTCTAGCTACCCTTTAACAAGAGAAAAAGAGCATGGTGCTAGGTGACCAATACCCCAGTATGTCACTACAGGTGATAAAACACCGTTTTTTTTTTGTTGCACTGACAGACTTCAGTTCTCTTCCATAGAATGTCTCCAGTTCTCTTTACATGTGTTCATTGTTCATTCTCTTCAGATATTCCCTCCGTTGTCAAAATGTTATGTTTAATATCTCAAAGGTGGTATGAGCACAAATGTTCATTTGTCGTGCACAAACGAAGCACAAAGGAATGAGACTGATTTGGACCGATTCGGACATTATTGGGGTGCTGAGTGAAAAAAATGAAACCTTAATAACTTAAAATTTGAAAGAGCACAAATGTTCATTTGTCGTGCACAAACGATGCACAAACGAATGAGACCAATTTGAACCAATTCTGACATTATTGGGGTGCTGAGTGAAAAAAATGAAACCTTAATAACTTAAAAATTAAAAGAGCACAAATGTTTATTTGTCGTGCACAGACGTGCACAAACGATGCACAAATGATTGAGACACATTTGAACCGATTCGGACAATATTGGGGTGCTGAGTGACGTCATATGTTTACAAAATGTAATGTTTGATATCTCAAAAACGGTATGAGCACAAATTTTCATTTGTCGTGCACAAACGTGCACAAACGAAGCACAAACGATCTGAAATAGTTTTACATGTTTTTTTTTTACACATGGGGTGCCAACTTCACGCAGGTCGAGGACCTAGTGCTAAAAACTGAATAAGACCCCCTAGAAAATAAAAAAAATTAAAACGTATTTAAAGCGAGGGAACACGATGGACGGTCAACGACCACTGACATTTTCCCGTCTAACAAAGGGATTGTAAAAGTAGAAAATGCTAGTCTTGAGCCCTGGGGATGTATGTGGCGTAACCATGGTTACCTCTGGGACCTCTACGTCGTGGTCAGGTGACTCTCCCCCATCGTCGCTCGTCTTCCTCTTCCTCTTGTTTCGGACGCTCTGGATGAAGTTCTTATGGAAGTCACATATGTAGAGGTGACGGACCTACCAACACAATAAGGCACAGCACCATTTAACACACACACACACACACACACAGCCATTTAGACACACGCGCACACACCGCCATTAGACACACACACACACACACACACCACCATTCGAGACACACACACACACACACACACACACACACACACACACACACACACACACACACACACACACACACACACCGCCATTGGAGACACACATATTCACAGCGCCATTTGAGACACACACACTTAACAAAGACAAAACACACAAATGCACACACAGACATAGTCAAACACATGAACACAGACGCACACGTGGACATAGACACCAACTCGTTCATCACAAAGCCCTGTCCCGTGCTCCGGGTGCAGTCCCGCAGTTACCATAACAACACGTCGACACTCACACTCTTGTCGATGTCCAGCTTGAGCTTCTTCTGGGAGATGCTCTTCTGGATCCTCTTGCTGAACGAAGCGTTGCCCGCCGACCGCCCGCAGCGCTGCCCGTCCTCCAGCAGGCAGCAGCTCTGCCCGCAGCCCGGTGGGGCCGGAGGTCCGTCGTGGCTGTCCTCCTCGGTGCTGAACCCGTTCATAGCGCCTCCTCTGGGGGGCTGCTCTGCTCCCGCGGCCCTGGAGGAGCTCCGAGGCTAGGCTAATGAGTGTAGCTTCAGAAATATGGAAACTAGTCCAGACACATACAGGAGCGGTCCGGCTGTTTTTAAATCTCCATTCAAACTTTAAGCTGACGTTGTCGCTGATGTGTCCGTGAAACTGAAACTTATCCTAGAAATGAAGTAAAAAACGCAAAGGAATGAAATCAGAGGACCGACGGACTCCTGTGACGGCTAACCTTGTGAGTCTCAAATGTTTCGTCTCATCCTAACGTCCGCAAAGAAGCTGCACACTGCCACCGAGACGACGAGGCGTTGGCGTATTCGTATTGAGAATTAAATAAAGTGGGAATAAATACAGTTAAATTCACTGCGGAGTTCAACAAAGTCCTCAAGCACCGCAGAACTGCCTCACGTACAATGGAATAGATTCGTACATCGGAAGTGACATGCCTTAAACCGCATTGGTCAGTTGTATAGGAGGCGGGACCGAAGGGGTAATTATGGCTCGTCAATTGGTCAAACTTCACGTCAGTCAAATCCCGTACTTCCTCGTTCAGGTTGCTGTTTGTTTCCTAGTTCCTCGTTGGGAATGTTCGTGTCCACATGATCCGACCGTATGGATTCAAACGGCAGAAACATCGTCAATCGTATGATATGTGTTGATATTTCGTGTTGATTCAAATTATACAAGATACAACTTATATGATTGAACTTACTTATGTGTCATGGAGCGCTGTCGGGCATGAAGTATATGCAACCATGCACGGACGCTTGAGGAAAAATAAAAACATAAAGAAATATTTTTTTATACACAAATTTCAACCTGTTCTATAAAGAATAGTTAAAATGATGAGGGGGCAATTCGACTCCCAAATTTGAAGCAATTCGAAACCCTTGTTGTTAATGCGTGTTGTTATAACGCCAACATGTCATTCTGCCGTCGGCCACGGGTCTGAGACAAAGTTCCACCGATTAATTTGCTGTTTATACCAATGCCATGTACAGGAGAACGAGATGTTATGATCAATAGATTATAACATAACATCCTATAACAACAGCGTTCACGTACTGGCTGCCTTGCATGCGTTGTTATCCAGGACCTTGACAATGTGGTAGTATGTTGTGTGACAGTGGATATCAATAGTGATAGCGATACAAGCTATAGAGCAGGGGACACCAACCTTTTTGAACCTGAGAGCTCCTTCATGGGTACTGAGTCATACGAAGGGCACCCAGTTTGATGCACTCTTCTGAAATAAGAAATCTGCTCAGTTTGCCTTTAGTTATATATTACTATTAATGATTAATGATACTCATCTATGTGAAGATACTGATCATGTTAATGATTTCTCACAATAATTATCAACAATGACTTAAAAAAGGTGGAAAGAGTTGTTCAAGAATGAGTTGTGCTATTTTTTAGAGCAGGCCTGCGGGCGCCTCATATGGTCCTTGCTGGTGCCCTGGTGCCCGCGGGCAGTGTGTTGGTGACCCCTACTACAGAGAAAGGTATAGACTCACATCTACAGGGAAAGGCACGGACTTAGCTACAGAGAAAGGTACAGACTCATAGCTACAGAGAAAGACACAGACTCATAGCTACAGAGAAAGATACGGACTCATAGCTATAGAGAAGGGCACGGACTCATAGCTATAGAGAAAGGTACGGACTCATAGCTATAGAGAAAGGCACGGACTTAGCTACAGAGAAAGGTACAGACTCATAGCTACAGAGAAAGACACAGACTCATAGCTACAGAGAAAGATACGGACTCATAGCTATAGAGAAGGGCACGGACTCATAGCTATAGAGAAGGGCACGGACTCATAGCTATAGAGAAGGGCACGGACTCATAGCTATAGAGAAAGGCACGGACTCATAGCTATAGAGAAAGGTACGGACTCATAGCTATAGAGAAAGGGACGGACTCATAGCTATAGAGAAAGACACAGACTCATAGCTATAGAGAAAGGGACGGACTCACATCTACAGAGAAAGGCACGGACTCATAGCTATAGAGAAAGGTACGGACTCATAGCTATAGAGAAAGGTACGGACTCATAGCTATAGAGAAAGGTACGGACTCATAGCTATAGAGAAAGGTACGGACTCATAGCTATAGAGAAAGGTACGGACTCATAGCTATAGAGAAAGGTACGGACTCATAGCTATAGAGAAAGGCACGGACTCATAGCTATAGAGAAAGGTACGGACTCATAGCTATAGAGAAAGGTACGGACTCATAGCTATAGAGAAAGGTACGGACTCATAGCTATAGAGAAAGGTACAGACTCATAGCTATAGAGAAAGGTACGGACTCATAGCTATAGAGAAAGGTACGGACTCATAGCTATAGAGAAAGGTACGGACTCATAGAGAACGGCAGATAGCCAAAGTCAGCTCCCCCAGCAGGATATCAAACCACACTAACAATACAAGCCCCAGTCACCCACCTCCCCAGTACAACCATTACTCACCCATTTACACTCTAATGCAGTCTAATGTAGTCTAGCATAGTCTAACATAGTCTAATGTAGTCTAATGCAGTCTAATATAGTCTAATGCAGTCTTACATAGTCTAATGAAGTCTAAAATAGTTGAATGATGTCTGATGCCGTCGAAACCAGTCTACTGTGGTCCATTGTAGTCTAACATAGTCTAATCCAGCCTAACATATTTTATGCAGTCTAACAGTTTATGCAGTCTAACGTGGTCTAATGCAGTCTAACATTGTCTAATGCAGTCTAACAGTGTCATATAGTAATATGCAGTCTAGTGTATCCTAATATAATATTATGCAGTCTAATAATAATGTAACAAAACGGATGACGGAGGGTTAGCTGCAACAACAGCCAGACACAGACCAGAGACCTCATTCCAAATATAGAAACCTTTTTATTTACACAATAGGCAAAACTATCATGCCATCTCAGATTAGTTCATCAGCATGTCCCATAACTAAATACACTTTTACAATTGCATGTTCAGTAGAAAAAAATACATCTATTTAATCAGATACAAAATGTACACTTCTCTGACCGCTGGCCATGAACATTAGAAATCATTTCTTGCATCGTCTTCACAATTTTCATCAGGAACAATTATTCACCACAAGGTTGTGTCAAAACATTCAAAGAAAGATTTGAAACCCAAACATTTAGAAAAAAAATCGACGGACACAGAGTCTCCCCTGCGAATGACTTGGAAGTGTGGAAATACAAAGTTAAGGAGCATGAACTTTGTATACATTGCGTAAAATATGTCTAATACACTGTATTATATATATATAATACACTATAATATATATCACTTCTAGTGTATTATATATAACACACTATATTATATATATATATTAAACCACTATAGTTATATATCTATAGATATAGATATATATACACATATATATCTAGACCCCCAGACTTTAGGTTTTGAAATGTTATCCTACATCGTTGCGCTACAGCTTCTACACATCGTTTCGCTCAACATCTGCCCCTCATCCCGATGTTCCAGTGAACATCACTGGGGATTAGTCCTAGTTCACTCAGCTATTAGTAGGTCACTAAGGGATTAGTAGGGGTTAGCCGGCTAGTCGTTTGCTCTGGACTACGAATCACTAGGCAGTGTTTGTGTGTAAGACCTTTCAGATCTTTCAAACCATTTTTCAAATCAAAAATGTATCATCAAATATGTTTAGCTTATAAATCAGCTGTCTGCATACCAGCGACCCCGAATGAGGTCCCGCCCCCAGGTAACTACCGCCCTGATATCAGCTAGCATGGCACTGATATCAGCTAGCATGGCCTCTGCTAACTACCACACTGATATCAGCTAGCATGGCACTGATATCAGCTAGCATGGCCTCTGCTAACTACCACACTGATATCAGCTAGCATGGCACTGATATCAGCTAGCATGGCCTCTGCTAACTACCACCCTGATATCAGCTAGCATGGCACTGATATCAGCTAGCATGGCCTCTGCTAACTACCACACTGATATCAGCTTGTCCGGTGGCATCTGTAAACTACCATGCTAAAAGCTGCAAGCATCAATGCATGAAAAGATTCCTTTGATTATTCTAGGAAGACAAAGTTGGCCCCATATTGACACTTTCAATTAACATAAAACACAGGCGGTTCAGATGCTAACATAGCTTCCGTGGCAGTGTAGAAGCTAACGTAGCTTTCATACAAGCGTAGACACTAATGTAGCTTCCATACCAGCATAGCCAAAGACAACCCTCTACCATGACTGCATATTATTTACCCAACAAAACCCTCTCTATGCATGGAGGTCGCTGCAGAACGTTTTGTGACGACTGACAACTGATCAAACGTCACTGAAGAGAGATAGTGCAAAGACCTCTTGGCCGTAAATATGGAGTTGATTATGATTCCAGTGGACAACATCAATGAACAAAAAAAAAAATAACATTCAAAACATTACATGAGCATACATCAAATTAACCTAAAAGACCTAACATGAGCCCTAAAGGTGCCGTAGGAAGAGATCAAAGCCGTCAGTGGTGAGTCCTTTGTTAGAAAAGGTCAAAGCCATCAGTCAGCTGTTAGTGAGTCAATTGGGCCGCGAGAATATCTGTTCTGAGTCAGCCTGACCCGGTCAGCTGCTCTTAAAGGTCGAGTTGCCTCGCTTCCGTTGACCAGCCTTTGGTGCAACGAACCATCCGTCCACTCTACCAGTCCAAAGATCAGCCCAATCACAGCTCAAGCACCATCTGATTGGCCCAAACTGGTATGGTCATCCTCCTACAACCAAAGGTTCGAAGGAGGAGCACATTTCCACTTTAGCTCGCTCCTGGATATTTTCTGACCAATCGGGACATCTCTTTACTGATTGGTTCACTGTATCCCTCTAGCCTGTCCATCACAGGGGTTTGAAATGCAGCAATTCTTACTGGAGGAGAAACGTAGTGAGGGTGGGGACAATTTTTGGTTGTTTAGTTTCAGAATCTGGCTCTCTTCTAATCTCTCTCTTTACAATGCTCAAATCTTATCTACAGCAGCTTAAAAGCAAATAATAGGAACTTTAGAGACATAACATAAATACATTAGACAGATAAAACCCTACTGATGACTAAACGCCTACACATTTTAGACATGTAGTACACATGTTAGACATGTGATACAGATGTTAGACATGTAATATTGATGTTAGACATGTAGTACACATGTTAGACATGTAGTACACATGTTAGACATGTGATGCAGATGTTAGACATGTAATATTGATGTTAGACATGTAGTACACATGTTAGACATGTTATACTTTGACATGTAACACAGATATAAGACGTGAACAGACCACTTGTTTTAGAAAAGGGCAGAACTTAACTTTGAAAGGAAGGACAACGTTGCGGTCGGACTCTAAACTAGTCGACGTATGGAATTGGGTCTCAAAGACAATATTTTATAGCAAATATTCAAATTTCCCAAAGAGACCTCCAGCTGAGCGGTCAGAGCTGGAGCTCGGGTCGAGATCAAGGCACTGCGTTTAGCTTGTGGTCACAAGTCCTTCCTGCTCAACTACCTCATATTAACATGATGTCATCGTTATTTAAAGTGTCGTAAGCACTATGTTTAGACACAACGTGATGTTTTCGATTTAACATGAAGGATACCATATTCACACGACGTCATGATCATTTAAACGTGATGCGATCACATCGTTTTACCTCGTCGTCATTTCATCATGTTGTCGTCACATCATTTCAACATGTCGTCATCACATCACCTCAACATGATATCATTTCAACATAATGTCATTCTTATTTACATCCACGCCAATTTATCCCCATCCTCATTTAGCCCTCACCCCCCCTTTCACGACATCATCAGCGAGCAGCCTGACAGATTGTCCCTGTTCTTGTGTGGAGCTCTAGCGTGTGTGTGTGTGTGTGTGGGCGGGCGTGCGTGTGTGTGTGCATGTGTGTCTCCTCACTGTGTCTGCAAGTCTTTGCTGAATCAGTCTGACTCGCTCCTCTCATGGGTGTCAGGATGTGTTTAACTCAGAGAGAGAGAGAGAGAGAGAGAGAGAGAGAGAGAGAGAGAGAGAGAGAGAGAGAGAGAGAGAGAGAGAGAGAGAGAGAGAGAGAGAGAGAGAGAGAGAGAGAGAGAGAGAGAGAGAGAGAGAGAGAGAGATAAAGACTTTTGTTCTCAGTACAGTAATCCAGTCGTTGATCATCTTAATCTTCCAGTAAGGGTTTAGGATCCTCCCTGTTAGAAAGTAGCCTCTTTTTATAGTGGGAGGAGCTATTGATTACCCTGAATCCCCACTTGGTGTCCCTTGTGGAGGTGAGGTGAAGCTGAATAAACTTGCAGTTTCTAACACTCCCCATTGATCCAAC
>NC_082388.1:25197765-25200265 GCF_031168955.1 Gadus macrocephalus
ACCCAGAACCCTTTAGAACCCTGGTTAGAACCCAGAGCCCTTTAGAACACCGTTTAGAACAAAAAGACCTTTAGAACCCAGAACCCTTTAGAACCCAGAACCCTTTAGAACCCTGGTTAGAACCCAGAGCCCTTTAGAACACCGTTTAGAACAAAAAGACCTTTAGAACACAGAACCCTTTAGAACCCAGAACCCTTTAGAACCCTGGTTAGAACCCAGAGCCCTTTAGAACACTGTTTAGAACAAAAAGACCTTTAGAACACAGAACCCTTTAGAACCCAGAACCCTTTAGAACCCTGTTTAGAAAACAGAACCCTTTAGAACCCAGAACCCTTTAAAACCCTGGTTAGAACCCAGAGCCCTTTAGAACACCGTTTAGAACAAAAAGACCTTTAGAACACAGAACCCTTCAGAACCCAGAACCCTTTAGAACCCTGGTTAGAACCCAGAACCCTTTAGAACCCTGTTTAGAAGACAGAACCCTTTAGAACACAGAACCCTTTAGAACCCTGTTTAGAACCCAGAACCCTTTAGAACCCTGTTTAGAAGACAGAACCCTTTAGAACACAGAACCCTTTATTACCCTGGTTAGAACCCAGAGCCCTTTAGAACGCTGTTTAGAAGACAGAACCCTTTAGAATCCAGAACGCTTTAGAACCCTGTTTAGAACCCAGAACCCTTTAGAACCCTGTTTAGAACAAAAAAACCTTTAGAACACATAACCCTTTAGAACCCAAACCCTTTAGAACCTTTAGACCTGGAGCCAAACTGCAGTGTTGAGATATGAAGACTGATCACATGACTGATGAGTGTTCACCTTGAAGGAGATCTCGTACTGCTCCCCCCCCCAGATCTCCAGACCCGTGTCATATCCTCCCAGCTCCCAGAACCACTTCCTGTCCACCGCAAACAGACCTCCTGCCATCACAGGTGACCTGGGAACACACACACACACACACACACACACACACACACACACACACACACACACACACACACACACACACACACACACACACACACACACACACACACACACACACACACACACACACACACACACACAGCTATTATTTGATTGCAATTGGATCCGATTTGTTGTTGCCCTTGATATATTAATAAATAAATGAATATATAATTTTATTAATTTTATTTATAAATATTACATTACTATTTCTTTATTTATATTCTTATTATTTTTACAAAAATAATAATGTCCATAAATGAATACAAATAAATATAACTAAAAAAATATACATAGTATAGGTACATGTATAGCAATGGTACTGGTACTGACTGGAAGGGCCCGCTGGGGTCCTGGTTCTGCAGCCCCGGGGGGACGGTGTGTGTATATCTATCTTTATACAGTACAGGTCTATGTGTGGTAGTACTGGTACTGACTGGAAGGGCTCGCTGGGGTCCTGGTTCTGCAGCTCGGCGGGGATGGGGATGCGTTTGTAGAACATCTCCCAGTCGAAGGCCCCCCTCATGGCGTCGCCCGCCTGCGTCTCGTAGCCGAAGTTGTCGTGGTCGATCACGTCGATCATCGGACACACGATGGCCTTGCGGTTCTGAGCGATGCGGTCTGCGGGATAATGTGTACAAGTACACAGAGAGTAAATACTACAGTTTAGGCCCGACGCGTACAAGTACACAGAGGGTACATACTACAGTTTAAGGCCCAACATGTACAAGTACATTTAGTTTATTGTGCATTTGGTAGTTTTTATTGTGTCTCTGGTAGTAAGTATTCTATATAAAGTCTGTATTCAGTGTGTCTCTGGTATTATGTAGTAGTATATATGTAATGTATATATGGTAGTATTTTTTGTTTCTCTGGTAGTACGTAGTATATAGTGTGTATTTGGTAGTATTTGGTGTATATTGAGCGTGTACTGGTAGTATTTGGTGTATATTTAGTGTGTACTGGTAGTATTTGGCGTATATTTAGTGTGTACTGGTAGTATTTGGTGTGTATTTAGTGTGTACTGGTAGTATTTGGTGTATATTTAGTGTGTACTGGTAGTATTTGGTGTATATTTAGTGTGTGCTGGTAGGATTTGGTGTATATTTAGTGTGTACTGGTAGGATTTGGTGTGTATTTAGTGTGTGCTGGTAGTATTTGGTACATATATAGTGGGTACTGGTAGTATTTGGTGTATATTTAGTGTGTACTGGTAGTATTTGGAGTATATTTACCCAGTAAGGGGGGCAGCCAGTTGACGTTGGCCTCACAGTGGGAGTCGAGGAAGGTGATGACCTCACCCGTTGCTGCCGCCGCCCCCAGGAGGCGTGTCCGAATAAGCCCCTCCCTCTTCTTATTCCGCAAAATCCGAACCTTCGGGAGACGAGCCATGTAGTCCTCCAACGCTGCCTTCAGGTGCTCTGACAGACAGACAGGCAGACAGGCAGACGGGAAGACAGACAGACAGGCAGACAGACAGACAGGCAGACAGGCAGACGGGAAGACAGACAGACAGGCAGACAGACAGACGGGCAG
>NC_082388.1:25205265-25312458 GCF_031168955.1 Gadus macrocephalus
GTGCCTGTGCGTGTGTGTGTGTGTGTGCCTGCGTGTGTGTGTGCGTGCGTACCAGAGCGTGCAGCATCCCTTCTGATGGTGCTGTAGTCGTGCCAGTCTTTCCGCCGCACCCCGTCCTGCGCCTCCACTGGGCCCCCGCGGTTCACTACCTGCAACACACACGCCGGGCTTAGCACACACACACTTAACACACACCACGCTTAGCAGAGACTTAACACAGACACACCACGCTTAACACACACACACCAACACACACAAACACACTTAGCAGAGACTTGACCCACGCACAAAACACGCTCAACACACACACACAAATGCACAAACTCACCATGCTTCCCACACGCTTAAAACACACACACACACACTCTCACACACACACACCACAATGCTTATTATCATACATTTAACCCCCCCAGACACACACACACACACACACCATGCTAAACACAAACACACAAACACACAACACTCTTAGAACATGCCAAACACACACACAGTGTGTTTTTAAATAGGCTTGAATAAAAGCAGAAGGCGGACACGTTGAAACCACAACATTACTTTCTGAATTGTTGAACATGATAAACACACTTCCTCCGGTAGCACCTGGGGGCCCAGTTCAACCCGCTCAAACCGCCCACTGGCTGCTGGGAGAGCAGCTTTGAACCCTGCTCCCTCCTCAGCAGGCGCTGGGTTGGAGTTAATGACATCATTCAAACAGACATAAACCCTAAACCACTGGCTGACTGAGGGGGGGGGGGGGGGGGGCAGTGGTGGATTACAGCATCATGACCTCATCCCTCTGCCCCAGATGCTGCTGGGTAATCTGCTGAAAGCCAGATTAAGGAGGAGGAGGGGGAGGTCAGCGACACTTCCCGTCACTATAGCAACCACGCTCTCCCTATGGCAACCCCATCGTCACGATGGCAACCGAACTGTCCCCCATAGAAACGCAATTGTCACTATAGCAACGGCGGTGTCACTTAAGCAACCACGACGTCGACAAAGCAACCCAACTGTCATTCAGGCAACACGATTGCCATGACAACATCACCATCATTATGGCCACAACACCATTACAACAGCCACAGAAACATCTCACCAAAAGCATCACCATGGCGATGACTCCATCCCCACGGCACCACTAACTACTATATCCCGAACCAGACAGTGATGAACCCTGTGAGTTTTAACTAGTGTTAACCAGTGTTAACTAGTGTTAACTAGACTATCTCTGTAACCAGACCAACTAGACAGTGATAAACCCTGTGAGTGTAAACTAATGTTAACCAGTGTTAACTGGGGGTAGGGGGCTCGGCCCAGCAGGAGTGGAGTCTTAAGTCTGTGTGTTTGTATGCAGAAAGTACAAAAAGTACACATAATCTCAATGGAAAACACACTGGTCCAAAAAAATACCAGATCGGTGGACTTTACTTTTAAAATAATAACACAACTTTGCAAAAGTTACATAATTACTACCTTCACTGACCTATTAGCCAATACTTATCTCAAGCACTCACTCATAAGTTATTATGTGCTTTATCTTTTATCTAGCTCTACCCAGAACTACGACCTCTCCTGTTAACACCTCATTGATAGTGAGACACGATATGGATGTTGTACAATATATGCATATATATGTTACTAACGATAGCCTGTCAGTGGCTCACAATATATGGTGATGCATTATGTAGTTGTAGAATGCATGGTGATGTATGACGACGGTGTAGAATATATATGGTGATGTATGACGAAGGTGTAGAATATATATAGTTACGCATAAGGTGTAGGATACCTGGTGACGTATTCGTGTAGAATATGGTATGCTATGTTATAGTTAGGTGAGTGCTACATGCAGCGCTCAACTATTTGGGGGTCAAGCAGCGAGGCTGCGAGACAACCATTGTTATTCGACGTTTCCTATTATTATTATCCTGCCATGGGAGTCTATGGCAGCCCATAGAACGTCTTGGTAAAAAAGAATTGGCACACTGATTCAGGACATTCCCATGATCCCTCACAGCAATTTTGGCGTCGCTAGATCAAAATGTCTAGCGCCACCAACAGGTTAAAGTTGGACATGCATTCATTTTTATAACTTTTGACCCATTCATCCAATTTTCATCCAGTTGTCGTTTTGCTCCATGATGGATTTTCCGCCATCTTGGTCTTTATCAAAAACCTTCAAAATGCATCTCCAATCACAATTTATTTCCAATATCTCAAAACAGATGATCCATGCTTCACAAATGTTAATGAATAGATTTTTCAAATTCAAAGCCGTTTGGCCGCCACAGCCAATCAAGTTTGTGTAAGCCAATTTCTCAGCAGCCCTTCGACATATCATAACCAGACATGGTAAAAAGACCCTTGACATCATAATGGGGACGCTCAAATTTGGTGTCCTTTCACCTCTAGTGTTTTAACTCCTCTCTCTTCACATGAGTATATTTCTAACTTAATGTCAATGTCTGGTGATACTGTCAGATCAACCCATATAGCTAATACATTTTTCTCATGGAAACATCAGAATTTGGTCGCCATGTTGAAAGTTGTCAAAATCAATAGTACATATCCATCGGCCACAAATTCTGTACAATCGTCATGAAACTTGCCCGATATGATCTCCAGCCCAAGCTGAACAAACGCGTCAAACAGGTTTTTCAAAGTCAAAACCGTTTGGCCGTGACAGCCAATCAAACTTGACGGCAAAGCTGCCAAACAGGAAGTAAGCCAATTTCTCAGCAACTCTTTAACATATCATAGCCAAACAGTAAGTAAGCCAATTTATCAGCAGCCCTTTGACATATCATAATCAGACTTGGTACAAAGACCCATGACAGCATCATGGGGACACTCATCAAATTGACGTTACCTTTGACCTCTAGGGGGCACTGTAATAAATGAAGATGTGTTTTTACTCCTTTAACCTCAGGGGAACGTCAAACAGGAAGTGAGCTCATATCTCTGCAAGGCTTTCATGTATCCAAACCAAACTTGGCTCAGTCTTATGACTCTATCTTGATGTTGGCCAAATAATTTGGCGACATTTGACCTCTAGGTGGGCATTAAAACCACAGCGATTATTATAATTCTTTCTACAAATATCAATCAATAGCATACCTTTCATAAGGCATATCGTTTTTGCAGCTAGTACCACTATTACTTCAGCTACTACTACTTCAGCGACTACTACTACTACTTCATTTTTAGCAATGCTTTGCGCTTTTCATTCAGCTGTTACTTTATTTGTTTCCAGCCATTTATATTTTTTTTAAATGGTGTGCATGTTTACATTGTTTACTCCATTTACACTTTTGAACTCTGTTCAAATCCCTTCACTTGATTTAAGCCATTTAACGTTTCTTTATGTCTTAATCTATGTGGCTTTATTAAAACATATTTTCAACCTCACTTTGTACAGCACTCACCGCATTTTCTAGTTAATAATTGTATTAATAACTAGACATTTCCACATTATTGGAATTAATAGTATTTAACATGTGATCTGGGGTCTGGTTTCTACATTATTGTAATCAATAGAATTATGATAACATCTGATCTGAGGTCAGGATTCTTAGTTTTATATTATTAAGAGTATCGTAAGAAAATCTGACCTGGGGTCATGATTCAAAATTATATTATTAATAGTATCATAATAAAATCTGATCTGGGGTCAGGATTCAAGTTCTATTATTAATGGTAACATAATAAAATCTACCCTTGGGTTTGTTATAAATTATTATATTATTAATAGTATTATATAGTACGACTGGCTCCTCTCCGCAAGGATTGGTATCTTGATGTCAACGTGCTTGTGTCTGGAATACGGAGCACCCGACTGCACGCGCTCAGTACGCTCCATGGCTGTGACCTATCAAGGCCTGCCTTGTCTGGAGGAAGGAGGAGGAGGAGGAGGAGGAGGAGGTGGAGCTCAAAACAAACAGCTATTTACTCGAAGAGCAACTTTTACCTACCAGGAGGTCGACTTAACCTCCTCCTCCGCCACCTTCTCCTCCTTTTCATCCTCCTCCTCCCTCACCTCCTCTTCTACCTCCTCCTCCTCTAGTGATGCTGCACTCTAAGGAATTTGGATAGATCCTCAGAGGATTTAATCCCGTTTATTTTCCGGTCGAGGAAACTGAAGGGTTACTCAATGTTTCACAACAGGTCAAAGGTCAACACAGAAGATTTCCAAGCCAGTATCAAAGCCGTGAGGTCAGGCACAGCAAAACAACAGGGCTCCGAACCTGGACATGATCAGCAGAGTATATGTCGTAACAGGGTGGATGCTGCAGAGAACTCTGCACACCGATGTCACAATATTAAGGACGTTTAAAAGGAACATATTTATATCTGTAGCCAACTGAACCCTCACACTGAACCCTAAAACTGAAGTGACTGAACCCTCACACTGAACCCTAACACTGAAGTGACTGAACCCTCAAACTGAACCCTAACACTGAAGTGACTGAACCCTCAAACTGAACCCTAACACTGAAGTGACTGAACCCTCAAACTGAACCCTAACACTGAAGTGACTGAACCCTCAAACTGAACCCTAACACTGAAGTGACTGAACCCTCAAACTGAACCCTAACACTGAAGTGACTGAACCCTCAAACTGAACCCTAACACTGAAGTGACTGAACCCTAACACTGAACCCTCACACTGAACCCTAACACTGAAGTGAGTGAACCCTTAAACTGAACCCTTACACTGAAGTGACTGAACCCTCAAACTGAACCCTAACACTGAATTGACCGAACCCTCACACTGAAGTGTCTGAACCCTCACACTGAACCCTCAAACTGAACCCTCACACTAAACCCTCACACTGAACCCTAACACTGAAGTGACTGAACCCTCAAACTGAACCCTAACACTGAAGTGACTGAACCCTCAAACTGAACCCTAACACTGAACCCTAACACTGAAGTGACTGAACCCTTAAACTGAACCCTAACACTGAACCCTTACACTGAAGTGACTGAACCCTCAAACTGAACCCTAACACTGAATTGACCGAACCCTCACACTGAGGTGTCTGAACCCTCACACTGAACCCTCAAACTGAACCCTCACACTGACTGACCAATAGGATAGGTCTATAGCTGATCATGTGACCTCCTACAGGTGATCATGTGACCTCATACAGGTGATCATGTGACATCCTATAGCAGATCATGTGTATTATTGACTTCATAATAATTCATAATATATACCAATAACATTTGAAAATATCGATTAATATCATTGTAATGTAATATCTTATTTTAAATTGTCATATTATAGTGTAATATAATATGTTAATGTTTTATATTGTAACATAATATGTTCTTATAATTTAAAATAATATGTTCATATTTCATTGTCATAAAATACTGAGAAAATGATTGATATCCAGTAAACTCATTCTGTTGAAAGGTTCAAAGTTTAGGTCCAATATAATCCAGAGGAAAGGAGGGGTTATCGTGAGTGAGTGAGTGAGTGAGTGAGTGAGTGAGTGAGTGAGTGAGTGAGTGAGTGAGTGAGTGAGTGAGTGAGTGAGTGAGTGAGTGAGTGAGAGATCGAGAGCGTGGGTGTGTTTGTGCAGGCGTAAATAAACCTCCACCTGAGATTAAGCTAGTGGCTAGGTGTGGTACCTGTGTGAACAGAAAACTATTGAGTGATTTAGAAGACGCCTTTATCCAACAGGTAGACGTTAGACCATACAGAGACAGGTCATTCAGGAGGATGAAGGGGTTAGACAGTACAGAGACAGGTCATTCAGGAGGATGTAGGGTGTTAGACAGTACAGAGTCGGGTCATTAAGGAGCAGGTAGGGGTTAGACAGTCCAGAGACAGGTCATTAGGGAGCAGGTAGGGGTTAGACAGTACAGAGACAGGTCATTAAGGAGCAGGTAGGGGTTAGACAGTACAGAGACAGGTCATTAAGGAGCAGGTAGGGGTTAGACAGTACAGAGACAGGTCATTAAGGAGCAGGTAGGGGTTAGACAGTAGAGGGACAGGTCATTAAGGAGCAGGTAGGGGTTAGACAGTACAGAGACAGGTCATTAAGGAGCAGGTAGGGGTTAGACAGTAGAGAGACAGGTCGTTAAGGAGCAGGTAGGGGTTAGACAGTACAGAGACTGGTCATTAAGGAGCAGGTAGGGGTTAGACAGTACAGAGACAGGTCATTAAGGAGCAGGTAGGGGTTAGACAGTACAGAGTCGGGTCATTAAGGAGCAGGTAGGGGTTAGACAGTACAGAGACAGGTCATTAAGGAGCAGGTAGGGGTTAGACAGTACAGAGACTGGTCATTAAGGAGCAGGTAGGGGTTAGACAGTAGAGACAGGTCATTAAGGAGCAGGAAGGGGTTGGACAGTACAGAGGCTGGTCATTAAGGAGCAGGTAGGGGTTAGCGGTCATCTTGCTCTCAGATTATGCTTAATCAAACCCAGAACGATTTAGCTGGGAGTCGACCATCACAACACACACACACACACACACACACACACACACACACACACACACACACACACACACACACACACACACACACACACACACACACACACACACACAGCAGGGCAGGGCAGGGCATTAGCGTGGTGTAGTTAATGTGCGGACCGCCAACACCCGACACTTTCACATCTCCCCAAAGTACGGTCGCAACTTTTTCGTTCTAGGGGATTTCCTGACCAATTGGAAGAACTTCCTGGAACAACATGACATATACTTCGTGTGACGTGGCTCTCTCTCTCTCTCCAACCGGGGTGTCTCCAGGTCTGTAACCGGACTTCCTAGTCTCACACAGGAATGTCTCGGACCGCGCTGTCGCCTCATCTCCAACCGGAATGTGAGGTCTCTGACCGGGGCTGTCTGGTCTCTGCCCGGGGTGTCTGGTCAGTGGTCTCTAATCGGGCTGTCTGGCCCCGAAGGGGCTGTCTCTAACCGGACTGTGTCCTGGTCTCGGCTGGATAGCGGTATCGTTGAGTCCCAGACCCCCAGTGTGCACAGACCCGCCTCCCCTCCATAGCAACTGGTTGTAACGGGGGGTCTGATGGGTCTGAAGGTAGTGGTTTAAGGGGGGTTATAGCAGATGAAAGGCGGGTACCTGGATTTGGGGGACGCCAGCCGGTCCTTCCACGGGGTCCGTGCTGTCAAACACCCGGTCTTTATACAAGGACCAGAGACCCACGTTAGGCACGAAGAGTAGAGCCGCCACCAACAGCCCAACGATCTGCAACAGACGCTTCTCTTTCCGCCTCATGTCTCCGGCGGGGGAACCAGGAGGAGGTGGAGGAGCCGAGAGGAGTTCAGTCTGTCGAGCAGGGTGGCAGGGCGACTGGGGAACTCCAGCAGGGCGACGGTCTAACTTCAGTCCACCGAGCAGGGCGACGGTCCTCCGATTGTCTGCAGACACTTCCGCCACAGGAGGAGCGACGCACTGCGCCGACGCGGCGGAGTCCCTCCGTCTGTCGGAGCAGCGGCGAGACAACGGGGGAGGTGGGGTGGCAGACGCCCCCCAAAAACAACTACTAAATCAAACTAATTAATTGGATATATAAATAAAATAAGTTATGGTTCGGTTCCGTGTTGTCAATTGTTCAACGACACTTTACTGTGTAGAAAGGAATGTCAGTGACACCGTGATGACGTCATGATAACTACATAAACAGACCGTCAAAGACGCGTCGGTTCCTCAAGGGACTAATTTCATTGATTGTAATGTTCTGTGTCGTTGACTTGACTCCAACTTAGTGCTGAGCAGAATATTGACTTTCAACTGATCAACAGAGCGATACATCGATGCGATATCCTTCCCCATCTCCTCCTCCACCTCTTCATCTCCTACTGTACATTAACACCAGTTTGACTACCTCAACAACTCTTTCAGAACGTGTTGGACCGTGTGAGAGCCTCCTCTAGAGGAGGAGAGGTTCCTTTAGAGGAGGGGACTTTATTGTGGTATAGGAGTTGGGCTCACTTGCTTCAAGGTGTTCACATAATTGTATAGAATCAGTCCGATTGTGGGTTTGAATAGTTAGATCGGAATAGGCGGCATAAATAGTCCTTTCCTTGTCTCCGAGATCGTCAATGACCAGGTTGTATTTCCCCTGTGTTTGCTCCAGAATACGTACAGCGGTGTGTTTGTTGAACGTCATGGAGACAGAGCCATCGATCTCTCAGGTCAGCAGCAGGCGGTCGGAGACACTTCAACAGCATTCAGTTCACGTTCAGACAGCAGGACCTTCTCCTGCTCACTGCTGTCCATTAGCTTGGCCTCCCTTCTGCTCGCTCCTAAGACTGTGTGTATTAACATCAGTACGGGGGGGGGTCTGGGGGGCAGGTCCCGCAGCGCAGCGCGGCAGAGAACAGGTAAACAGTGTGTGTGTGTGTGGGAGGAATAGGAAGAGGAAGATGGAGAAGAAGGTGGAGAGCAGAGCAGTGAGAGATGGGAAGCACTGTGGGTGGTTATGATGAGAATACTACAGGGGTTAACAGTGTTTCTCTGTGAAGGATGACTTCAACCGGCAGGCTGCCTGCTCCACTTTCCTCAACATTCTCAAAGGTTTCTTCGAAACCACTTCTAACAGGTGGGACTTTTGGCTTGTGACGGTCTTTGTTTCCAAAAAGAAATCCCTGGTTTCCTCCATGAGAAAAGAATTACCAACTACACACCTCCCCCATGTTTGGTGTGATGAAGAACTGAGTTCTGTTTATCACTAACCATCACTAACCTAAACATCACTAACCTGAAAATCAATAACCATCAGATACCTAAAAATCACTGGCCTGACCATCACTCAGCTAAACATCACCAACCATCACTTACTTAACCATAATTAAGCATAAAATCACTAAGCATCACTTACCTAGCTATCACTAACCTAAACATCACTAACCATCACTTACCTAGCTATCACTAACCTAAACATCACTAACCATCACTTACCTAGCCATCAACAACCAAAACATCACTAACCATCACTTACCTAGCCATCACTAAGCATCACTTATCTAACAATCACTAACCTAAACATCACATATCAAACCTTCACCTACCTAACCATGACAAACCTGACATTGAGTACCATCACCTGATGGTAGGTCAACCATATATTTGGGTAGTAGAAGTGTTTTGAAAGGGTGTGTAATGGCCCATCAACATCCCAGCTGGTGGGGGAATAGCAGGCCCAGGGTCTCCTGAGTGGGCCATGGCATCGTTCCTAATGGAACCCAACTCCATGGGACAGCTGTTCTCTATCACCCTGAGACTTAATTAGGCCCAATCCCATTTCTACCCCTTACCCCTTCCCCTTACCCCTTCAAAACAAGGGGGAGGGGTAAGGGGAAGGGGTAAGGGGTAGAAATGGGATTGGGCCATAGGCTGTTTCCCAATGTGAAGGAAGCATGCTCAACGGCCGCCCTTTTAAGGACGCTACGTCATTGAGCGCCGACAAGCACTGTTCCAATGTTGAGGACACTCGACAAGCGAGTAGCTTCCAGAGGTCGTTCCAAACTCTGAACGCTACGAACACTAGGCAGCACTCTAGCCTCAACTCCACAGGACGCGACTAGCAATGAAGTGTTCTAGCAAGGCTGCAGCCTACACTTTGGGAGAACAGCCATCGTCTGTGGCAGGCTGCCTGCAGATCCCTTGAACCCTGCCAGCCTGACTGAGGACCACAGTCCTTCCACTGCTACGCTGTTAGCTTAGCCGCTACGCTGGCTGTCGCTCTCACCTGGTCAGCTCCATACCAGGATAGCAAATATGTTTCTATGAGGAGGGTTAACTTCCTCCAGCCACTCTGCTCTCCGCTTCCTGTAGCCTCTCAGGGCGGGACTTCCTGTTCGATATTGTTGAGTCCAATGCACCCTTACCCCTTCAGTCCTCAGAAAGACTACAGCTGAGACCTCACTACTGTAGAAACTACACCTCCAAGAAGGGGTTAACCATTGCCAGGGTTACGAGGGAGGATCAAAACAGGCAAAGTTCCTTGATCAAAAGGGAAGAAAACACATGAAAACATCGAAACAGGTTCCCTGCTCCTGGCTACAGACTAGAGATGCATAGGCTGGGAGGGGAGAGGGGAGGAGACAGAAGGAGAGAGGAGATTATTCAGATAGAGAAGAGACAGAAGCATAGAGAGAGCAGACAGAAATAGAGGAGAGGGAAGGAGAGGAGACAGAAGCATAGAGGACATAGGAGAAGAGGACAAAAAGAGATAGAGGAGAGAATAGGAGACAGAAGCATAGAGAGGGGAGAGGAGACAGAGACAGAGGAGAGGGAAGGAGAGGAGACAGAGAGATAGATAAGAGGAGACAGAAGCAAAGAGGAGATAGGAGGAGAGGAGAAAGAGAGATAGATGAGAGGGGAGGAGAGGAGACAGAGATAGAGGAGACAGAGAGATAGAGGAGACAGAAGCATAGAGGAAAGAGAGGAAAGAAGAGAGATAGAGAGGGGAGGAGGGGATGTAGGCGGGAAGAGAGGAGACTGAGACCATAGGAGATCTCTCCGTGAAGCCGTTCCACTTTACACACCAGAGAACAGCAGGAGAACCGAGAGGTAACCCAACTCTTTTCCAGACGCCCACGGTCACCAGGGACCTGAAGATGCATGACAGATACCCTGTGGAGCCCAGATGTACCCGCCTCCCCGTTACCTGTACACCAAGACCAGCACAACGACGAAGATATGATGTGGTGGAGGGGAGGACGTCAGAGGAGGGGAAGAGACATATTTTTTTGTAACTAAACAACCAAAAATGTCCCCCCTCCTCTCTGCTCCCTCCCCAAGTTCTCCACCATTGAGAAGTGTTGCGTTCACACACCCGTGATTGACGAGCCAAATGGATTATCCCAAACAATCAGGGGAGTGATGTCCTCGTTGGCCAGAAATTAACCAGAGCAGTCTCAAAACAAAATGGGCTACCACAGAAGCAGGCGAGGGAAACAGATATTCTCTAACAAATGGCGTCCTCTGGGACGAAATGGGGACTCAGTTGACAGCTACCTGGGGTGGAAGTGACCTCAATGCGTCCTACCTTTCCCTGGGACCATGACTTCCTGTCTGGGTTTACCTAGCTTCCCGCTAAGGGTAACATGACCACCTAGGTCACTCAGACAGGTAGACATTCAACTTAATTATTTAAATGATTTAATTAAACAGATTAATTAACTTTTTTTTAACTAAAATAGGCTACCAAAGTCTATACTCAAATAAAATATAGGTGCAAATAATCGACACTAAAAGGCCATCTATATTTTATAATCTATATTGTAGTCTAAACTAACTGAGCAACTCTAGGCAGAATGTAACTACGCTAGGCTAATGCTCCTATAAAGTCCTCATATGGCCCTGAACACATTCATACAGTAATTGAATGTGACAGTTCATCATAAATTATACAAACTATAAAACTCATGACTTAATGGACCGTAACCATGGCCTCATGTCAGGTCTCAATGACAGCTCTACACAAAGCAGGGTTTTAGTGCCCCCTGTGGCAGACTGGCACTATAACACCCCCGGCACGATGACGTCAGGCTTAGCTGTTCCCTCACACTTAGCTTTTGCCTTTGCCTGCAAAATATTTAAGCTTTCGGGATCAAACCTGATGGGTACCATAATAAAGAGGTTTTCACTGTCCATGTGAAACTCAATTTTAAAAGGTACAACAAGGAAATAGAGACGAGAACTTTCCGTTTCTTCCATGTCAATGCTTAGACAAACTCGAAATGCCTAGAGACACAAAGATAAAGAATGCATATAATTTGATGAGATATTTGAGAAAGGGTGTCTGATCAATTGTGTAACATAGAAGAAGATTTTTACAGAAGATTCTCAGTGGTAGCGTTTCAAATATTGCAGGGTCCAATAAAAACAGCAGTGTGTGTGTGTGTGTGTGTGTGTGTGTGTGTGTGTGTGTGTGTGTGTGTGTGTGTGTGTGTGTGCGCGGACAGTGAAAGACTAATCCTTGGAGGGAGCGCATCATTTTTTATTTAGAACCAAGGCACTGCAAGCCGATTCCATGGAGGAACCTCACCTGAAATCGCTTTTATCAGTGCCGAACAATCCAGCCTGGGCATTGATTTATTTAATTACTCCAATTTCAAATTCGTCTGTATAAACATCACACTTAATCTTGACATAGAAAGGAAAGATACACGTTACTATAATAAGGCGAATCATTGTTTCCACTCACTCTTATAAAGGACTGACATGATTGGCATTTAAAAGATATGCCTCCGGAGGGACTAGAAGACGGCGAGGGAAGAACTTCGCCCAAACGATCACGAATGTGGGCGCCACTTAACGCCGACATCCGACGCCTGCTGGGCGATAGTGGTACTACCATCGTAGAAAACTAGAAAAATACAATACTCATTTACTGTTCTAATGAACAGTTCAACGAGATAACAAGTAGACTTCAGAAAAAACCGGACAGTTTTTTTGGGGGTAAGCCTACACCACTTTCAGTAACCAAATAACCACGGGTCAAGACCCATGCCATCCAGACATTCCCAGATGTCCATCAATAATCAATAACAATCAATACTCATGGTGAGGATGCCAATCCAGTTGAAGATAAATTCAAAAATGTTTATACATTATATATATATATATATAAATATATATATATATATATACACAGAGAGATTAGCTATGGCTCTTAGAGGCTACACAGTTTCTGATCCTTCCTGGTTTTCAGGCTCCGCCCCGCCAGGTGAGTCCAGGTGGATGGACACCTTGACGTCGAAGGAACCTCCGTCAGACTCACCTGCTCCCGCCAGCACGGCTACCTCACCTGGTTCTGTTAGCAGGCTCTGACTAGCTCCCTTCATGCTAGCGGCTACCTCACCTGGTTCTGTTAGCAGACTCTGGCTAGCTTCCTCCAGGCTAGCAGCTACCTCCACTGGTTCTGTTAGCAGGCTCTGGCTAGCTTCCTCCAGGCTAGCGGCTACCTCCTCTGGATCTGTTAGCAGGCTCTGGCTAGCCTCATTGATGCTCACCACTACCTCAATCGGTTGGGGTAGCAGGCTCTGGCTAGCTTCCTGCGTGCTGACCCTAGCGGCACGCCCCTCCTCCTCTGTGGGGTAGCGGCATTGAGTGATGAGCGGCGGCAGCGGTATGCTACGCGCTAGCTCCTCGATGTGGCGCACAAGCTCCAGCGTCTTGGACTGCGTCATCTTGGCCAGCTCCGCCGTCTTGAACTGGGTGACCTTGGCCAGCTCGGCGGTCTTAGCGGAGGTGATGATGGGGATGCGCTTGGCCACCTCGAAGGCCTTCTGCAGCTTCTCCAGCCCCTCAGAGTGGAAGAAGTCGTTGATGGCGGCCTCGGTCTCCTTCAGGTGGGTGCACACTTGGCAGAGGCGCGTCACGTTGAACACCATGGTGAGGGCGAAGGTCACCAGGCACACGCCCACGTAGAAGAGCCCGAGGCCGCCGCTGGTGTACGCCACGCGCACCGTCACCGTGTAGGCGTGGACGTCGACCGCGTCCTCGCCACGGAGGGCCAGGCAGGTGTAGCGGCCGCGGTCGGAGAAGTAGACGTCGGTGATGTTCAGCGTTCCGTTGGCCTCCACTCGCCACCGCACCTCTGCTGGACAGAGCCAATCAGGGATCAATACCTCAGCCCAGAGCCAATCAGGGATCAATACCTCAACCCAGAGCCAATCAGGGATCAATACCTCAACCCAGAACCAATCAGTGATCATTACTTTAACCAAGAACCAATCAGTAATCATTACTTAGAACCAATCAATGATCATTACTTAAACCAGGACCAATCAGTGATCAATACTTTAACCCAGAACCAATAAACATTCATTACTTTAACATAGAACAAATCTATAACCTTTACTTTAACCCAAAACCAATAAACAGTCATTACTTTAATACAGAACCAATCTATAACATTTACATTAAGCCAGTACCAATCAACAATCATTACCGTAATCCAGAACCGATCACTTATCATTTCTTTAACCCAGAACCAATCAGTGGTCATTACTTTAACCCAGAAACCAATAAGTCATCATTCATTACCTTAACCCAGAACCAATCAGCGATCAATGCTTTAACGTAGGACCAATCAGTGATCAATACTTTAACCCAGAACCAATCAGGGATCCTTACTTTAACCCAGAACCAATAAACAGTCATTACTTTAATACAGAACCAATCTATAACCATTACTTTTTATCCAGTACCAATCAGTAATCATTAACTTATACAAGAACCAATCATGGATCATTACCTTAACCTAGAACCAATCAGTCATCATTACTTTAACCAATAACCAATTAACATTCATTACTTTAACCAAGAACAAATCTATAACCATTACTTTCCTAATGAATTGATTATTTACTTCTACATCTGGCCATTGATAGGATCTTAACTCTTGAATCAAAATCTAGACAGAGGTCGACGGAGGGGTTATGTGATGTTCCTACTGGCCTACGGTACATAATAAAAGGACTTTAAAGACGCATCAGACAGTGTTGATGTAGCTTACCTCCTCCCTCTTCCTCCAGCAAGAGCCCTTTAGGGTTGTACCAATGGAAGTCATCGTAAACGCCCGTGACATTGCACTCGATCAGCGCGTCGCTTCCCTCCTTCACCACCACCACCTCGCCGTTGAACGGCGCGCCATCCCGTCGTGCCTTCAGCACCGCGTCCTGCGCGGCGGTTCGGTTCTGCGCGCCTTCCGCGGACGTCTGTGTCACCGCCGCCCCCAGGAAAGTGCCGAGGAGTAGGAGCAGGAAAAGGTCCGGCCTGCGGGGATTCTTCACATGCATGTCGGAAACGACTTTGAGTCAACAGCTGATGTCTAGATTTGCAGAACCTGTAAAACAGCAGCCGCAGCCATTGTTCAAGGCCTACATGCGGCGAAGCAGCCATTGCAGCCTCTGGGGATAAACTAGTACTATACTAGTGCTACTACTATTATAACATTTACATCCATGTTATAGTAGGCCTAGGCCGATTCCATCAGCCTGCATTGGCCTTAATGTAGCTTATGTGTGTGTCGCTATCCGTTCATTGTATCATATCCGTTCACTCGACTCATAACAATACATTTTGTATATCACACCGGCAAATCTACTGAAAGGAGTTCAACTCACGACCACACGTTACACAATTATCACCGGTAAGTCTACTAATGATGTACAATATCGAGAGGTTACAAACCATTTCGCGGGACGGAATTCCTGGTCAACAACAAACACTCGAAGCAAAATCGGACCTCCGGGCTGAGGTCTGCATTTCCTGGTTACCTGATAAGGGGCGTGGTTTACACGATGACGCGGTGTAGGCGGACACAAGAGCCAGCAGCTGTAGGAATCAAAAACAAGTGCCAATGGTTAATGTGTTTCATATATCTCTATTTAAAGACATTCATTGCGACTTTGTGTTTTTAAAGACTCTTCATAATTGGAATAAAATTCGTAATAATAAAAATGTATTTGCAAGTTAACATTTCAAGATGAATATCAGTTCAGTGTTCATATTAACTGATTTTAGAATGGAAATATAACCATTGAAGAAAAATGTAGTAGCTATAAATAAACAACTACAGATACACTACAACTACATAATAAAGTAAGTCAAATAAGTAAGAAATATAAACAAACAGATACTGTAAGCAGTAAACCTTTGAAATATAGACACATTTACATTTGCACAATAATGTACACGATATTCATATTATCTGCATACACGTTAGGCTTATATACAATAAATAATATAGCCGTATCTGTAACCTTTAGTACCAGTAGGAGGCATATACATTTTCTACACCGACACACATAAGGATAGAGCAGTATACAACTATAGGGGGCGATAGGGGGCAGCCTCTCCAGTGCTAAGCGGTGGGAGAGCATTTTATGACCAGAGAAGAAGTAATAATCAAAACATCCGTGACGTGGCTGATCGAGTGATCAATCTTTGCGGACAAAAGAAGAGTTTTAATTGATCAGCCCCTAAGGTAACTTCATGATATTTAAATACACTAAATCTATTTGAACAGGCCAGTCCTCTGATGTGTTCGTGTTAAAAGTATCAGCGTCACGTGTGAACTAGTCGTGATCTCAGACAGCCAATCATCTTTTCGTGGATGCTCAACATATCATAATTCATGAAGTAATCATAAAGTCTCTGCTCAAACAACACGGCGTCTAAGATATCAAATAGGACAATTGAGCATAAAAAAATGTTCTTCAAGAATTGGCGCAGAGAAGCAGTTATGAAAAATAGGGGTTGAGGAACAATATATCCACCAACCTATCGACAAGCCGAGCTGGTTTACTTTTAATTGACTGTCCTCTTCACTGTCGTCCTTTGACATGTTTGAGTAATCGAGGAACAGGGGAACCCAAGCTTGTGTGAAGGTTATTGTGACGTGTTATTGAAGAATTGGCAACATGCAGTGATTATGAAGTGATTTATGACGTAATTATGAAGTACGTGATTATGACGTGATTATGAAGTGATCATGACGTGATCATGAAGTTTCTCAATGAATCAATCTCTCAATCTCTAGATTGACAAGTCTTGTATATAGCTCATCAAAACACTAACTTTATATTTTTTCCTTCAATGCTATTTGGACTCATGGTAAACATCCACATGAATGTCCGGATATTGTGTGATTGGTAAAGTATGTGTGGTCCTGGTGGCACAGGGAGGCTGTGAGGACATGGCTGAAGCTGGACCCCCTGGTGAGATGGAGCTGAGGGTCTCCCCGGTCGGGACGCCTGACCCGCCCCCAGCAAGGTGGCCCCTCCCTCCACACACATTTATCGAATCAAACTTTATTTACACAGAGCAAAGTAGCAAAACAAGGCAGGAACCAACGTATACGGTATATAACACTAAAATACATGATATAACTGAAGTCAAACCACTTTATATATAACACTAATACATTTAAAGTAGATGAAGTTAAACCACTTTATATATGACACTAATACATAGTAGATAACTAAAGTTAAACCACTTTACAACACTAATACATAGTAGATAACTAAAGTTAAACCACTTTACAACACTAATACATAATAGATAACTAAAGTTAAACCACTTTACAACACTAATACATAGTAGATAACTAAAGTTAAACCACTTTACAATACTAATACATAGTAGATAAGTAAGGGATAATCACCGAGAGGCAGGGCAATAAACAGTTTGATATGCCTGGCTCGTTGACTCAAGGTGGACTGTTTAACGTCCACCTTCCACGGGCAACCTGCCGGGTTAAGGTCCTCCTTCCTGCTAATCGGAACCAAGTATTTTTTAAACAAAGTAGAATAACTAAAGTTAAACCCCTTTACAACACTAATACATACTAGACATCATCATCTTCTTTCTGCACATGCATCACAGTATATTCATATTCAAATATTACTCTCAGAGCTTTCATTACAGTTATTAAAGAAGATACACGAGTATGTACATATCGATACCAACTAACCGGCGGTTACCCTGGCAGCACCACAGACGTAGCCCCCACCAGAGAGGGGCGGCGGAGGCCCAGGGAGCACCCTCCATCCCCGGGCCCCCAGCACAGCCCCGGCCCCTCCCCAGAGGTTCAGCCCACCCAGGTGGGTAGCCCTGGTCCAGTGTGTCTCAGGTCCCTGGCCTCCGGTCAGGTCTGTGTTATTACCGAGTGTAATAAGTATGGTTATGATAATCCTGATTATTGTTCATTGTTATTATGATGATATACACCCGGCCCCCCCCCCCCTCCTCCCAGGCCCTCGCCGACTCCAGCGGGGGATGGGGCTACTGGGGCAGCTGGGGGAAGACCCTGCTCTCTACCGCCACCGCCACCGTCAACACCGTGGGTCAGTCTGCAGCACCGCGCCTTGACGTCCCCGCCACCGCGCCATGACATCACCACCACGCTATGAGATCAACACCATCACGCTATGACATCACCACCACGCTATGACATCACCACCACGCAATGACATCACCACCGCGCTATGAGATCAACACCATCACGCTATGACATCACCACCACGCTATGAGATCAACACCATCACGCTATGACATCACCACCACGCTATGACATCACCACCACGCTATGAGATCAACACCATCACGCTATGACATCACCACCACGCAATGACATCACCACCACGCTATGAGATCAACACCATCACGCTATGACATCACCACCACGCTATGACATCACCACCACGCTATGAGATCAACACCATCACGCTATGACATCACCACCACGCTATGAGATCAACACCATCACGCTATGACATCACCACCACGCAATGACATCACCACCGCGCTATGAGATCAACACCATCACGCTATGACATCACCACCACGCTATGACATCACCACCACGCAATGACATCACCACCGCGCTATGAGATCAACACCATCACGCTATGACATCACCACCACGCTATGACATCACCACCACGCTATGAGATCAACACCATCACGCTATGACATCACCACCACGCTATGAGATCAACACCATCACGCTATGACATCACCACCACGCAATGACATCACCACCGCGCTATGAGATCAACACCATCACGCTATGACATCACCACCACGCTATGACATCACCACCACGCTATGAGATCAACACCATCACGCTATGACATCACCACCGCGCTATGAGATCAACACCGCGCTATGACATCACCACCGCGCTATGAGATCAACACCATCACGCTATGACATCACCACCGCGCTATGACATCACCACCGCGCTATGACATCACCACCATGCAATGGCATCACCACCGCGCTATGACATCACCACCGCGCTATGACATCACCACCGCGCTATGACATCACCACCATGCAATGGCATCACCACCGCGCTATGACATCACCACCATGCAATGACATCACCACCGCGCTATGACATCACCACCATGCAATGGCATCACCACCGCGCTATGACATCGCCACCACCACGCCATGACATCACCACCACGCTATGAGATCAACACCATCACGCTGTGACGTCACCACCATGCTATGACATCACCCCCATGCTATGACATCACCCTCACCACCACCACCACCACCACCACCACCACCACCACCACCACCACCACCACCACCACCACCACCACCACCACCACCACCACGCCATAGTGTTGAGTGTTGTGGTCCGGCCAGCTGTGAGTTGGGGTCTGACTGTAGGTGTGTGTCGTGTTGTCCAGGTCAGGGTCTGACTCAGGTGATGGAGAAGGCCGAGACCTCGCTGGGCCTCCCCAGTCCTGCTCAGCTGTCCTCCCAGGTCCAGAAGGAGGAGAGACAGACTGGTAACCATTGCGACAGGTATCTTGGCAACAGACCGGTGACCTAGCAACATGCTGATGTGCCCTGTACTGATTGATTGCTAGAGGCCCGAGGCGAGCCGGACGGCGAGAACACAGAAGGACCATCCGCTGTTGCCATGGGAATGCTGTCGTCACTCAGCAGTGTGGTCCAGCGTTCCGTAAGGACTTGCCCCCAAACCTAGACACGTTCCCTCTCCCCTTAAGCCACGCCCCTTCCCCCTAACACGAGGCCTCTCCCCTTGTGGTTGTTATGTCAGCAGGACCTCAGCCTAACCTTGTTGTTGTTGTTGTGTCAGAGTAAGACGGTCCTCTCCGGCGGTCTGGACGCCCTGGAGTTCCTGGGGAAGAAGACGATGGACGTGATCGCCGAGGGCGACCCGGGCTTCAGGAAGACCAAGGGCCTGATGATCCGCCCCTCCACGCTGTCCCAGGTCAGCCCCCCCCCCCCCCCCCCCCCCTACAACTCCTCTCCTCGCAGTCGTGTTGTCACCCGGGCTGTGTTGTGATGTCATCCGGGGTGTGTTGTGATGACATGCAGTGTGTGTTGTGATGTCATGCAGTGTGTGTATTGTGATGTCATGCAGTGTGTGTGTTGTGATGTCATGCAGTGTGTGTATTGTGATGTCACCCGGTGTGTGTTGTGATGTCACCCCGGGTGTGTTGTGATGTCATCCGGGGTGTGTTGTGATGTCACCCGGGGTGTGTTGTGATGTCATCCGGGGTGTGTTGTGATGTCATCCCGGGTGTGTTGTGATGTCATCCGGGGTGTGTTGTGATGTCATGCAGTGTGTGTATTGTGATGTCATGCAGTGTGTGTGTTGTGATGTCATGCAGTGTGTGTGTTGTGATGTCACCCGGGGTGTGTTGTGATGTCATGCAGTGTGTGTGTTGTGATGTCATCCTGGGTGTGTTGTGATGTCATCCGGGGTGTGTTGTGATGTCATCCGGGGTGTGTTGGGATGTCATCCGGTGTGTGTTGTGATGTCATGCAGTGTGTGTGTTCTGAGGTCATCCTGTGTGTGTGTGTGTGTGTTGTGATGTCATGCAGTGTGTGTGTTCTGATGTCACTAGGTTCTACGGGAGGCCAAGGAGGAGGAGGAGGAGCAGGGTCCTGGGGGTCCTGGGGGTCCCGGGGTTGCCGGGGGTCCCGGGGGTGCTGGGGGTCCCGGTCCAGAGGGCAGGAGGACGGCCCACTATGGCCGGCTGTTTGACGAGTTCCACGGCCTGGCCCACCTGGAGGCGCTGGAGGCCCTGTCCAGAGAGAGCCAGGCCAAGGTACCCCCACACACCCACCTGGTCTGAGGGTTAGCATGTGTGTGTGTGTTTTCGGTGGGCTCGGTGCTAGCCAGGGTCTCAGCTGTGTGTGTGTGTGTGTGTGTGTGTGTGTGTGTGTGTGTGTGTGTGTGTGTGCTAGGTGGGCTCAGTGCTAGCCACAGTATCAGGGGAGCAGCTGGTGGACCTCAGAGAGGAGCTGGACCGGATCAAAGATGCCTTCACCCTGGAGGAGTTGGACGATGACGAGCTGGACGACAAACAAGGTGACACCCCAATAACATGCAACTACAGCCCCATAACGTGTAACTACAGCCCCTTAACGTGTAACTACAGCACAATAACATGCAACTACATCCCCATAACATGGAACTACAGCACAATAACAAGTTAACGGTGGTTCTATCTGGCTCTTTCCAGATCTAGAGTTTGAGAAGGAGCTAACAGAGGCCTTAGCCCGGCTGGAGATCTCATCGGCTGAGCGTCTCGGAGCGGTACGGACGCGCACCAAAACTCAACACTTGAATACTTTGATAACACTTGGTAGTTGATAATAACAGGAAGTAGTTGTTAATAGCAAAAGACATGTGGGGGGGGGGGGGGGGGGGGGGGGGGGGGGCGGTAGCTCAGTGGTTTGACTTGTAAGATGTGAATGTATGTGTGAATGGTAGCAAGTCGCTTTGGACAAAAGTGTCAGCAAATGTAAACCCTAACTCATAGGTTGCTTCAGGTCATAACCCTAAACGTAACTCATAGGTCTCAGCTGCCAGGTCCTTAACCTTAGCCCTAACTCGTATGTCTTAGCTGCCAGGTCCTTAACCCTAACCCAAACTCGTATGTCTTAGCTGCCAGGTCCTTAACCCTAACCCTACCTCGTATGTCTTAGCTGCCAGGTCCTTAACCCTAACCCTAACTCGTATGTCTTAGCTGCCAGGTCCTTAACCCTAACCCAAACTCGTATGTCTTAGCTGCCAGGTCCTTAACCCTAACCCTAACTCATATGTCTTAGCTGCCAGGTCCTTAACCCTAACCCTACCTCATATGTCTTAGCTTTAACCCCTGACCCTGACCCATACGCCCTGCAGGCCTGCAGGAGGGCCGGCCAACAGCTTGCGGAGATGAGCACAACAGAGGAGGAGGTAAAGCAGGAGGAGACGAAACAGGAGCAGGAGGGGGAGCAGGAGGAGGAGGAGAAGAAGAGGGAAGAGGATGTGTCTAAAAGATTTTCAGTCGAGGTACACAAATCTTTGTTAAATAATACACGTGTATGTTGTAGCAGCTCTAATAGTGTTATTATGGGATTATGTGTATTATGTTATATACTGTTATTATGGGATGTTATTACTGTTATTATGGGATGTTATAGTGTTACTATGGTATGTTATAATGTTATTATGGGATTTAATGGAGTGTTATTATGGGATGTTATAATGTTATTATGGGATGTAATGGAGTGTTATTATGGGATGTAATGGAGTATTATTATGGGATTTAATGGAGTGTTATTATGGGATGTAATAGTGTGTTATTATGGGATGCAGGAGGTGCACACAGCCGCTATCAGGAGCCTAGCTGAGGTGACCGCCCACTCCATCCAGCAGCTCCTCAGAGCAGGAGAGAAGACCCTCCTCTGCCTCCCTGAGCAGGAGGGGCAGAGCAGCAGCCTGGAGCAGAGCGGCGCCCTGGCTCAGTGAGACACACGCACACGCAGGCACACACACGCACACACACACACACACACACACACACACACACACACACACACACACACACACACACACACACACACACACACACTCACGCAGGCACACAGACACACACACACGCGCGCTCACGCAGGCACACACACACGCTCACGCAGGCACACACACACACGCACACGCACACACATGCTCACGCAGGCACACACACACACACACACACACACACGCTCACGCAGACACACGCACACACACGCACAAACACACGCTCAAACACACGCTCATGCAGGCACACACAAGCGCACGCACGCGCGCACGCTCACACACACACACACACACACAAACACACACACACGCACGCACGCGCGAGTGCACACACACACACACACACACACACACACACACACACACGTATACACATACGTACGTACACACACACACGCAGAAGTATACACATGCATAAATCTACATGTAATGTCTCTAGTAAAGAATTCTATAACTTTATGTCTTAAAATATAAATTTTGAATGTCTTCATTTCAGAGTGACACTTGTTTTGTGTAAAGAAATCTCTCTGCTGGCCAAGAAGTTCACTTCCTGTCTGACTTCCACAGGGGTGAGTCCTCTTAGATATACTCTGCTCCTCTAACTATTACACAGTACTCATATACCTATGTGTAATAGTTAGAGGTCGATATATTAGTACTGTGTAATAGTTAGAGATTCTCTAACTATTACACAGTACTAATATATCTACCTCTCACTATTATACAGGACTCAGCTATATTATTCTTTCAGTACGTGTAGTATGTGTGTGTATCAGACAGTGTGTGTATCAGTCTTGGTCCCAATAACGTTTTGATTGACAGGCCAATGAGAAGGGGGAGATTCTGAATCCTCTGATAACAGGTGTCTTCCTGGAGGTAAGCCACTCCCCCACTTTGCATGCTGGATAGCTCATAGAATACGTTCTACATAATATATATATTAATGCTGTCAAGCGATTACAATATTTAATCACGATTAATCGCATTAATGTCATAGTTAACTCACGATTTTTTTCTATGCTAAATATCCCCTGATTTCTTTGTCCCATTAATTTTTCTCATTTTAATGCTCTTAAAAAATTGCGTTAATCGTGCGATAAAAAAATTAACGCCGTTAAAATTGGTTTGCGTTAACGTCGTCAATAACGCGTTTAACTGACAGCACTAATATATGCATTCTATATCTTTAATGTGTATGGCTCATAGAATACATTCTACATCTATATATACATTCTATATCTTTAATGTGTATGGCTCATAGAATACATTCTACATCTATGAATGAATTATATATCTTTAATGTGTATAGCTCATAGAATACATTCTACATCTATGCATGAATTATATATCTTTAATGTGTATAGCTCATAGAATACATTCTACATCTATCTATACATTCTATATCTTTAATGTGTATAGCTCATAGAATACATTCTACATCTATAGGCCTATAGATATACTAATCCTCCTGTTGTTTGCCAGGCGTCCAACAGCGCCTCCTACCTGCAGGACGCCTTCCAGCTGCTGCTGCCCGTGCTCCAGATCTCACACATCCAGAGAACATCTGGGGCCGGACAGCCATGACCAACCTCTTCTCCTCTCCTCTCCCCCTCTCCCCCTTATCCCTCCTCCTCCTCTCCTCCTCTCCTCCTCATCTGCCTCCTCATCACTCCTCCTCTCCTCTCCTAATCTCCCCTCTCCTCCTCATCTCCTCCTCATCTCTTTTCTCCTACTCATACCTCCTCCTCATCTCTGCTCTCCTCTCCTTCTCTCTCCTCCTCTCATCTCTCCTCCCCCTCACCCTCCTTGTTTCTTCGCGTCTCTTCTCTTCCTCTCCTTTCTGCTTCTCTTCATCCCTCACTTTTCTTTCACTCTGTCCTTCCTAATCTGCTGCCTCCTCTCCTCTCCTCTCCTCTCCTCTCCTCTCCTCTGCTGCCTCCCCTCCTCTCCCCTCCCCTCCTCTCCTCTCCTCTCCTGTCCACCAGAACACGACCTTGAGATAAAAGTTTACAAAAACGTGTCCAATTACTCAGGGGAAACCTGCTGGTCGATCGCTATCGAATACTTTTATGGAATGGAAAGCTGTTTGTATTGCAGAGATGAAAGGAAAGACTAAGTACAGCTTTGATCACATCATGTAATGGAGTTTTAATGTATGCTGAGATGGTGTTATTATGGGATGTAATAGTGTTATTATTAGGACATCATGCCGGTGTAAAACCCTGTTCCTCCATCCACACTAACTAAAGGGATAGTTTCACTTGCACTACTTTCTGTCGAGATGCTACAGTATTATTAGGGAAGGTTTGATAACAAGGACACACGAGAAAAAAACCAGGCCTCCGTTTGCTGAAGATGGGAGGGATCCTTCTCGTCAGACGACGGAGCAAAGTCCATGTGTAATAGTTCAGAGAGAAATGGAATTATTCCAAAAAAACAGGATGGCTCCCAGACTGCTGTTAAACATTGAGTTAGAAATGGAGTACGGTTAATTCCACTAAATAGTGTTTATTGTCATGCATTTGGTGTACATACATCTTTGGTGTTTTGGGAAAATATTTGAATGTAATAAATGTTTTCCAAATAAAAATCCTTTGCTCAACAAAACGGTTGCATATGACTGAATTTAAATTTAATTTCTATATCATTAATCCCAGACGGGACACTTTGGGGTTGAGTGATCTCTCATATTTTTTCTTGATGTTATTCAATACAATTACACAGGAACAGACTGACAGGAACATAGTAACGGTACGCAGTCCGACAATGAGGTGAGAGGGGCTGTGAAGAGAGTGGTCTGTTATAGGCCTACCAGTATCTCTGTACTGTTCAACCCCTAGCACCATCTTGATTGTCAAACACCATGGTTTCCTGCGTTCTGGTGAATTTTTCTTTGATAATGTAAAGAGAAACATAATCAGTTCCGACGCCATGTCACAGCCTATTCCACCGGCCACCATCATCATTGTGACCATACACTCTCACAGAAACTGCATGGATCCATGTCTTGGAGATGTTCACTCAGTACTTTATAAACAATACCGGCATGTTTCACAAGTTCACTTTAATACTTTGAATTGTGTGTTTTATCGTTCATTGTCATAGCAGAGTGGAAGGAGCAGGAAGAGTAAGCATTTCACTGCTGGTTATGCGTGTTATAAATGCACTTTGGATGTCTTAGTTCCGAGGCCCACCGCGAGAGGCGCTGCGGCGACCGGCAGCTCAGCCCCTCGACGCTCTTCTTCTGTGTTTCTTTGATTTCCGTTTTACTGGGCTGTGAAGCTAACGGTGTTAGCATCATACAACATCCGCTGAACCCGACCAAACACTGCCGTGCTCCAGGTAAACAACTTATCCTTTCACAGCTTCCAATTATAATTTATTAATGTCGGATGTAAAGCCGAGCATTGACCCTCCATGTTGGCGTCTGTCTGTCTGTTTGAGCTGTTTAAATGTAAACGTGTAGAGCTAACACTGGCGGCTACAACGAGAAACACTTGTGTTAAAGAGCTACGAAGCTAAGCTAGCGTGAGCTGCTGTTCCGCTGAGGCTGATGCTGAACAGCGACTATGCTCGCTGAGATAGCTGATAGGCTAACTGTGATGGGTGCCTGATTATCAAAGATAACTTGGTTCGTATGAGTTCCTAGTTATTGATTATAAAGTTATTATTGATTATTGATATTGATTATGATTCCTGTTCATTGTGATCTCAGTTCCCGCCATGCTGATGTCAGGTGTTGTGTTCAGCTGCTGATGCTGAACTTAATAATACTGGGTTCATATTGCCTCCTGTGTCCGATACTTGCCCACATCTGGCTGCTTCAAGTCCACATCTGGCCCACAAATGCTTACTTTGTGTCCGATACATGCCTACATTGTGTCAGATACATGCCTACATTGTGTCAGATACATGCCTACATTGTGTCTGATACATGCCTACATTGTGTCAGATACATTTCCCACATTGTGTTTGATTAATGGCCACATCTGTCTAATTTCAACAGCAATACTTAACTATGTCTTATGTTCTAATTCTAAGACAATAAAACTGAGACACTACTAAACTCTCTAGCCCTGTCTTGACAATTTCCACACCAACCAAAGAGTCAATATTCAATTTGACCATATTTATCTGAACTACCCCACAACGACAGAATCGAACAAGTCTCTTAGGTCGCAATCCTGTACTTTGTTTTCTTACATTATTAGAAGTTTTTTAGGTAGTACTGTTTTTATATTTTAATTATTTAACATTTCTATACTACTGACTTTTTATTCCTTTGTAAATTCTCCTTGATTACTTTGAAAAGGGCTGAATGTATAAAAACAAAACATGTATTACAAGTGTACAGAGACTTCGGAGTGTACTAATAACAACGTGTTTATTAGTTCAGAGCTTTGGGATTGTAATAGCCGTATAATGTAGCTTTAGTAAAAACAGCCCTTCCATGGAGACGCTGGTTAACAGCTTTCTCCCTCTGTTCTTCTGAATCCTCCAGAGCGCACATCTTTCAGACCTGAGACCTCGACTCCTGCCGCCCCCCCCTCTAGACCTAGAGCCCCCGACCGCCCCCCCCCCCCCCCTCTCAGACCTAGACCCCTCCCACCGTGTCTGAGGCCCCTCCCCCTCCCAGCGTCGCCGACATGCCCGCCGCCCTGGCGGACTCGTCCCAGATCATCTGCGAGGTCTGGGCCAACAACGTGGACGAGGAGATGCACAAGATCCGACACATCATCCAGAGCTTCAACTTCATCGCCATGGTAACGTCCCCCCTCTCCTCCCCAGAGGCACGCGGTCCAGGTCGTTCATCTGTGGAGTCCACCGCTCACAACCCGCCCCCTCCTAACCCTTCAGGTGGAGGGAGCTGAGGGGGCGGGGGTGATGGTGTTAGGAGGTGATGGTGTTAGGAGGGGAGGTGATGGGATGGTGTTAGGAGGGGAGGTGATGGTGATCATGCTGAATAACTTTTTTTCCTGTAAATCTCTCTGGGCTAAAATATGAGTCTTCTCATCGGGCATTTGAACATAAAGGAGAAATAAAAACTTTTGGGCGGCCTGTCAAACCCAGGCAGCCGGCAGCACTTTGCTCCAGGTTAGGGTTAGGGTCAACAAACGAGACTCAACAGAGTGAGGGCCAACTTGTTGAGTGTGTTCCAACTAGGGCTGAATGATTTGGGGAAATAATGTAATTGCGATTATTTAGATTTATTAAGGTCCTCATGTTCTGAATTATTCACTAAAAAAGTAATAAATAATTCTCAAGTATGACCAACATTGAAAGCAGTGAGTCAACACATAAACTGCTCTTTCCTTTAGGCCAGGCCGATGTGTTGAGATAATTGATATTATAACATCTTTATTCAACTATTGAATTGCAAGAGAAAAATAAATATAAATCTTACCGATCGTCGGTAACGGTAACATCACAAAATATTATTATTATTTATTTTTTACGCGCAGCCTTTTTTGAGATTTGCATATCGCGTTCTATTACATCAGGTTTTTGACTTGAATTTCACGAATCGTTCAGCCCTAGTTCCAGCCATGATCAGAAGGTCATCCTAACCACCCCCCCCCCCCCCGTCTCCAGGACACAGAGTTCCCGGGCGTGGTGGTGCGGCCCATCGGAGAGTTCCGGAGCACGGTGGACTACCAGTACCAGCTGCTGCGCTGCAACGTGGACCTGCTGAAGATCATCCAGCTGGGCCTCAGCTTCATGAACGAGGACGGAGACTACCCCGCCGGGACCACCACCTGGCAGTTCAACTTCAAGTTCAACCTCACGTACGTTCACCCGGAGACCTGGGTCCTTATAGCACACCTAGACCTGACGTCATTCACCTGTGAACGCCTGGAGACCTGCTCCTTGTAGCGCAACTAGAGCTGACCTCATTCACCTGGAAACCCCTGTATGCCTGCTCCTTGTAGCGTTACTAGAGCTGACCTCATTCACCTGTAGACCTGCTCCTTGTAACATAACTAGCCTGCAAGTGAGTGGTCAGTAGACTCATTCACGTCATTCACCTGTAGACATGCTCCTTGTAGCGTAACTTGACCAGAGGTCATTCACCTGTAAACACCTGTAGACCTGCTCCTTGAAGCGTTACTAGCCTGCAGGTGGGCAGTCAGTAGACTTAGGCTGAATCCGAATACTCATACTTGACTGCTATATAGTATGCATTTTGTAGTACGCCACAAATATAGCGCGTCCGAATGCTCAGTACGCATTGTGTAGTACGGAAAACGTTTCCGAATGCGTACTACCGCCACAGTAAACGACAGAGTTCACTACGCTATCCCACAATGCAACCGGAGTCTGGTAACGAACGAAGAAGAGATGGCTGACCCGACCCCACCAGAAAGACGTTGTAGAAAGCGAAAAAGAGAGACATTAAAAAGAGTAAAATAGTAATTAAGTAAAAAGAGACATTTTATTTAATAGCAACGATGACAAGACGGAAAACGGGTAACTTATCAAGGTAATTTTGCCGGCATCTGAGGGGAGATACGTCATCTCCAAACATCCGGTGGAGTTTCGGCGGTGTTCAGAAGCGTTCAGAGGCGTTCTACGCATAGCTGTGGACCGTACTAAACTGTCAAGTGTGGTACGGTCAAGTAGTAGACACTGAACAGAAATAGTATGTACTAAGTATTCGGATTCAGCCTAAGACACTGTCCCTCTTGGGACCTCCAGGTGAGCGGTCAGTAGACTCACACACTGTCCCTCTAGGGACCTCCAGGTGAGAGGTCAGTAGACTCACACACTGTCCCTCTTGGGACCTCCAGGTGAGCGGTCAGTAGACTCACACACTGTCCCTCTAGGGACCTCCAGGTGAGAGGTCAGTAGACTCACACACTGTCCCTCTAGGGACCTCCAGGTGAGAGGTCAGTAGACTCACACACTGTCCCTCTAGGGACCTCCAGGTGAGCGGTCAGTAGACTCACACACTGTCCCTCTAGGGACCTCCAGGTGAGCGGTCAGTAGACTCACACACTGTCCCTCTTGTCTCTCTAGGGAGGACATGTACTCCCAGGACTCCATCGACCTGCTCCAGAACTCCGGCCTCCAGTTCAAGAAGCACGAGGAGGACGGCATCGACACGCTGTACTTCGCCGAGCTGCTGATGACCTCTGGCCTCGTGCTGTGTGAAAACGTCAAGTGGCTGTCCTTCCACAGGTAGCCACGCTGTACAGACGGGTTCTAAACCTGCACACAAGTTACACACCTGCAACGGTGGCTGAGGAGGTAGGACGGGTGGACCCATGGACCCTAACTGCTGCCGACGAGCTGGCTGTCGCCTTGCGTGGTTGACTCCGCCGTCGGTGTGTGAATGTGTTATGAATGGGTGAATGTTGGGCAATAATTGTAACGCGCGTTGAGTAGCCACTGGTTAGGAAGGGGCTATGTTAATACTGTACATTTAACAAATACATTCACCTCAAACATGGGATGCACACTAGAGAACACCCCTCAGGTCCTCGGATACACACTAGTAAACACACACTAGTGAACACCCCTCAGATATACTCACTAGTAAACACACACTAGTGAACACCCCTCAGATATACACACTAGTAAACACACACTAGTGAACACCCCTCACATTCCATTTATATTCATATATGAGGTCATGTGGTGATGTCATGGTGTTAATGTGATGATGTCATGGTGTTAATGTGATGATGTCATGAATTGAAGGTATAAGGTCATGGTATGATAATGTCGTGGTGTATATATGACGTTCTGTGAGATGTCAGTATTTACGTATGATGCCGTGTGTGACGTCACGGTGTTTAACGTATGATGTCATGTGTGTGATGTCATGGTGCTAACGTGTGTGTGTGTGTGTGTGTGTGTGTGTGTGTGTGTGTGTGTGTGTGTGTGTGTGTGTGTGTGTGTGTGTGTGTGTGTGTGTGTGTGTGTGTGTGTGTGTGTGTGTGTGTGTGTGTGTGATGTCAGCGGCTATGACTTCGGCTACCTGGTGAAGCTGCTGACGGACGCCCGGCTCCCGGAGGAGGAACACGACTTCTTCCAGATCCTCAACCTCTTCTTCCCGGCCATCTACGACGTCAAGTACCTGATGAAGAGTTGTAAGAACCTCAAGGTACAGAGGGAGGGTACCGAGCCTTTGTTGGTTTAATCTTCAAAGAGGATAGAGTGAGTGAAGGGTTGTGTTTCCTGTGGCAGGGGGGACTGCAGGAAGTGGCCGACCAGCTGGAGCTGAAGAGGATTGGTCGACAGCATCAGGCCGGCTCTGACTCTCTGCTCACGGGAATGGCCTTCTTCAGGATGAAGGAGGTACTGCAACCCACTCAATACTAGAACTACTGTTACTGCTAATAGTACTGCTGTTACTGCTGAATACCTTCTAGAGGATGAAGAGGGTACTGCAACCCCATCAATACTAGAACTACGATTATTGCTACTACTACTAGTACAACTACTAGTACCTTCTTCAGGATGAGGGAGTTACTGCAACACTATCAATACTAAAACTACTACTGTTACTGCTGTATACCTTCCCAAGGATGAAGGAGGTAATGCAGTACTATCAATACTCAATCTACTACTACTACCACTACTACTCCTACTACCTTCTCAAGGATGAAGGAGGTTCTGCACTACTGTTAATACCTTACTGCAGTACCTCCTTCAGGATGAAGGAGGTACTGCAGTACTGTTAATACCTTACTGCAGTACCTCCTTCAGGATGAAGGAGGTACTGCAGTAAGGTATTAACAGTACTGCAGTACCTCCTTCAGGATGAAGGAGGTACTGAGGCACAGTACTCTACCTCCTTCATCCTGAAGGGGCACGCCCAGAGCCGTGCTCTCTGATAGGCCGACGCTAACCCCTCTGCCCCCTCCCCAGCTCTTCTTCGAGGACAACATCGACGACGCCAAGTACTGCGGGAGGCTGTACGGCCTGGGCTCGGGCTTCGGCCAGCCTCAGAACGGGCTCTCCAGCTCCGCCCAGGACCAGGACTCCAACAGCAAGCACTGAGCCTCCAGCAGTGGGACACTCGTTTTAACCAGCACCCCCCCCCCCCCCCCCCCCGACCGTAGGACCAGCCCCCCCACCACCACCACCACCGCCGCCGCCGCCGCCTCCACCAGCAAACCACTGGACCGGACCCCCTTGGCTTTTACTGGTTTTATACGACCTATATTCCCAATGTATGGTCCGACTGGCTATATGTCTCTCTCCCCCCCCCCCCCCCCCCCCTGATGTATGGTTTGACTGGCTATATGGTCTGAATTCAGAACGCCTTTTTAAAAATATTTTTTTTATGGCTGCAAGACTCCTTCAGTGGGACCAAGATGGTGGTGAGAAGCCTTCTCTATCTCTGAACCGTCGTCACAGAGCCCCCCACCCCCACCCCCCCGCCGCCCCGCTCTGTGGTGGCAGCCATGGACGGACTGTGTTTAAAGTTGTGCTGGGAAGCGCTAGGCACATGAAATTTGCTCCATTTTTGACAGCAGAAACACAGGTTTTAGCCTCGCTCCCCGTTGAGAAGGTCTTTTAAAGTTGGTGGGTTTTTAAGGCGTCCCCCTGGGTCTCCAGTCTGATGTTCTGTACATTTGCTTCTCTTCCAACGATTCACTGCAGATGGGCTGTGGTTCTTTTTGTTTTTATGTCATACATTGTTTTAAACAGTTGTACATTAAATTGTTTTCTATTTTGAATGTAAAAGCTACCGTTCATTGGGCTTCATAATACGTACTTTGCTATAAGGATGGTCCTTCATAAGAAGAACCTTCCTATAGAGATGGTGCTTCATAAGAAGAACCCTCCTATAGAGATGGTCCTTCATAAGAAGAACTCTACTATAGAGATGGTGCTTCATAAGAAGAACCCTCCTATAGAGATGGTGCTTCATAAGAAGAACCCTCCTATAGAGATGGTCCTTCATAAGAAGAACCTTCCTATAGAGATGGTGCTTCATAAGAAGAACCTTCCTATAGAGATGGTGCTTCATAAGAACCTTCCTATAGAGATGGTCCTTCATAAGAAGAACCTTCCTATAGAGATGGTGCTTCATAAGAAGAACCCTCCTATAGAGATGGTGCTTCATAAGAAGAACCCTCCTATAGAGATGGTGCTTCATAAGAAGAACCCTCCTATAGAGATGGTGCTTCATAAGAACCTTCCTATTGAGATGGTGCTTCATAAGAACCTTCCTATTGAGATGGTCCTTCATAAGAAGAACCTTCCTATAGAGATGGTGCTTCATAAGAAGAACCTTCCTATAGAGATGGTGCTTCATAAGAAGAACCTTCCTATAGAGATGGTGCTTCATAAGAACCCTCCTATAGAGATGGTGCTTCATAAGAACCCTCCTATAGAGATGGTGCTTCATAAGAACCCTCCTATAGAGATGGTGCTTCATAAAGGCCTGATTCCACCGGAGGCGTACGCGCCGCGGGACGGCTGCGCCGCGGTCACCGCTGCTGATCGCTTCCACTCTAATCAATGAGACCATTTCCACCGGGCGCGCCGCGGAACGTTTCAGCAGCGTCCCAGGAGCGGCGTGCCGCGCCGCGGCGCTATCTTTCCGTCCAATTCTATTTTTGCCGCGAGCCGCTGCTAAACCGCGTCAATTTCGACAGAGCAGGTCGAGCCGGGCAGGAAGTGAAAAGTAAAAGCCATAGAGCATCCGGTCAATTTTCAAAATAAAACACAATACTCCTGTAGCTCATGTAACTTCACATCAACATTATTACGTCATGACCGGTGGGCCGCTGCGCCTGTACGATGAGGTGAGCCACTTGAACATGGGTTTTTTTCCGATGAAACCTTTAGTTGGGCTCAGCATCAGGTCTCCGTCAGCAGCATGGCAGAGGTCGCCCGTTCCGGGGACTACATACTCACACCCCGATTCCAACACTGTTGTGTTGTGCGGGCCCCTCTTGACAATGTGCACCCGGGACTGATGGCTTGGGTTAAAACGAGGAACCTTCTCCCCGCAGAGGGTTATCTCACGGCGACCATAGTCCAGCTGGGCACTTGTCTGATGTAGGAAAAGGGTGCCCCAGGATAACCTCTGTGCTCTCTGCGGTGTCGGCCATAATAAAGTTGACAGTGGTAGCTCGGCTCCCAACTCGTACTGGTAGGTTGACCTCCCCCAGCACTGCCAGACCACCGGGGCCGATGCCCTGCAGGACCTGCGCGACAGACCCCCTCTATTGGGGGTCTGGACTCTGAGGGAATGGCGTTGAAAAGATGGAGGGGCAACACATTCCTCCGAGCACCAGAGTCAAGCAGAGCACATATTTCCAGTCCATGTATCAATATTTTAACACACATGTCATCTCCCTGACTTGCAGTACAGGTGACCACTATACCTGAGTCGGGTGCGGTGTTCTTATTGACTGTCCGAGCTTGCTGTCTGGGTCGACGGGGTGAAGGGCAGTTTCTCTGCATATGCCCGAGACCGGAGCAGGTTATGGCACTGAACATCCCCCATAGGATTGTTCACATTTACGTCTTTCTTCTGGCACCACTGCTTATTAAATCTCGGAGCCCCCTCTGGTGAGGCGACGGACCAGACAGCTACCCCCACTGGCTCCACACAAGCTGGCATGCTGTTATTTTCACGTACCGTGGTGGCCCTGGCTCTCTGATTTACAAAGCTGCGTTGGCCAGGCTGCAAGAATTGTGCGACGGTTCTGGCGGCCCTTCGTAGCTGTGTGCGATGTCATATGCTCTGGACAGGGTGCGCGGCCGCCTCTCCAGTAGTTTTTGCACCAACTCGGCGTCGGCCAGGGCGTTGGTGAAGACCTCCACACTGATGGCGTCCTGCTCCAGCTCTGTACGGTCAGCATACACGATGGACACCTTCTCGTAGACATCATCCCTTAAGAGGTGCAGCACTTCGTTCTGCCCAGAGATCACAACACTATGTTCCCCACTTTTCCCAAAAAGGGTCCTATGTTCCCCCGGTCTGTTACTTATTCCACAATTACTGCCAAATTCCGGCCGAGATAACCACCATTGCATGTCTTTACCTTTTGTGGAAGAGGGAGAGACGTCGGAGAACCCGACGCAGTCTATTCATAATATTGTAATGACCACGGAAGAGGCAGTGAGTGAACTATTGATTGGACAGAGATTTATTAGATAGGCCTACCTAATAAACCCTAATAGACCGGAAACCATTGCAACGCCGGTAAACAAACCCCGAGAAGCCCAATCCCTACGAGAGCTCCCCGCGCTACGGCCATCCGGAGGCGCACAGAGCTTTTGGCCGTGATATTATCTATACAATTATATTATATTCTATACTATTATATATAGAGCTCCGGGAGTCGCAAACGGCAACAATCAATTTCTCCTCCATGCTGCAGTTCACTCCGGACTGCACTGCACTGAGTTGGCTGGTTGAACGCTGATTGGCTGTTACGTTACACATGTCACTACGCCTCGTGCCCACTGCACCAAAGGACGTCAGAAGGCGTGGCTGACGGATGGGGGAGGTTTCCAGGGTTGTAAGAGCCCGAGTAGTGCCACAGTGCTTACATTTGCATACGTGATCTGATTGGATGACGGATCCGTCGCTGCCCAACGAACGGAGGCAGTGGGCACGAGGCGTCAGTGGCACCGCTGTTGAACGCTGATTGGCTGTCATCACACGAATGTCGCATCAAAGTTTAAATATTTTTAAAGATTGATGGATTGCGGGGAACATAGGAACCCTTTCCAGAAAAAGGGTCCTATGCTCCCCGGTATGTATTGCTACAGGGGAACATAGGACCCTTTTTGGGAAAAACGGGGAACATAGGACTTCTTTAAAAAAAAAAAGGGGAACATAGGGATGACCCTGAATGCTACAGCTAGCATAGCTATGTAGCATCTAGTTGACGGATCTCAAACTGGTTGTCCGGATAACACAATGCTCCTTAGTCCATCTGAACCGACCAATGAGCTGAGCTGGGACACACTCAGATATAGTTCTTTAATCAGCCACACTTAACTAAGATGTTTGTTGACTTTTGATTTAATGTTATTGTTTATACATCAGGCCATGCTGCCAAACTGGGCCTCATTTGAGTTGAACATCAGTTCAGGTTTTGGCTTCATCAGGAAAGGCCCTCAGAATAACACACACACACGAACGGACTCAGGAATACACTTGGGTCTCATGGAAGCCTCCTCATAGGAATTCACTGGCTCCCTGTTGTAAGCGGTGTGGGCCACAGAGGAGTCTGTAGAGGTGTCACAAAAACACGCTAAACACGCCACATGATCTCCTCATTAAGAATGAAGTGATGAAAAGTTATAGAGCGAGTTTGCGTCAAAGTTAACCTTGAATCAACAATGACTATGAACTACTGAGAAGGCAATACATTATAATTCACTTTTTGCACAATCAAAGGACATAACATCAACTAAAATATGAAAATGAATGTAGAAAGTCAAGTGCAGGAGAGGGACAGAAACCCCAGATGTCTTATTAGACTCCCTCCGCTCAAAACCACAGGTTCTGTTTTAAAAGGGAAAGGAAAAACCAGTGTTCTGATATTATGAATATTTCTTTTCTGATTTGAATACATCAAATCAAATGAATATTTCTTTAATTGTATTGACTCAAACAAACCTAGGTTTAGACATTTTATTGGACAACTCAAACGTCATTCAACACCCAGAAATAAAGAACCCACAGTCTCTGTGAGTTACTAAGCTATCTTGGAACCTACCCCATAATAAATGTCAAATACGATACAACTCTAGATATTCACTAATTAAATATGAACATGGCCTCATCACTCATGGTTTAACAAACTCCCTTAGCTTACCAACACACATCCTGACCATCTGTATCTCCATTTTGTTGAATGAAGTGGAAAGGGCCTACAACTTCATCACAATCGCATTGTTTCAGGCTATGTCATTTAGGGCTGTATATCTTTATTCCCATGAAGAGCTATCGAAGAAACACTTGGAAAGACGAAGCCAACAGCAAATTTAGAATAACTATGTTTATTACCCAGGTCTTGCTGTAGAATGCTCCATTCACTTGAATGGGCCTTCCCCATGTTCAGCTGTCAAATATTTTTGCTTATAACACAGGTCTTCTCAATGCTTTGGAACGCTCTGTTCACTTGCATGGGCCTTACACAACTTCCGGTGGTGAATTATATTAGATAATTGACCGTATATTTGACCGCTGTCAAGGAAAGTACATTTTTTTGCCCTCTTTTGTGTCACTCCGCAAGTGATATCTCTTGTATCGTACGTCAAACATTTTTGCTGGACTATTTCTCTGCTGATCAACACTACTAATGGTAACAAATAAATTGTAAAAAGCCACACTGTGTGAAGTAATTTTTTTCGTTTTGGGGATTTTGGGAATAAGATGTTACTGGCTTTCTATACATTATCCCTTACTTATTATTTTCTGCACCAACATAGAAGTCAAACAGGTATTTTGCTTGCTGTCTACGTAAAGATAAAGGAATTCCCCTAGAGATTCTCCAGCAAAGGATTCCTTTGGCTCCTTGCTGTTGTTCTGTAAGCGGTGTGGGCCACAGAGGTGTCTGTACTACTTGAAGGTGTCACAAAAACACACTTCACACAAAACATGATGTAACCTTTACCCTATTATTACCTCATTAAGGTTCAGTTAAGGTTGAATAAGTTAGTCAAGAGAGATCGCAAATAACAAACCCTAGAGAAGAAAATATACTCTTTGTTTATTTATTTGCCAAATGAAAAGATGAGTTAAAAGTACTTTAACAACAAGGTACCAGGAAGTCATCAAAACAACAATAAAAGAGCAATTTTAGAAATTCATCAATGTCAGAGTTTCATCAGAATTTCCTCAAAATCAAAGTTACATCCCCTCAATACTTATATTTGGTTATACAGACCCACCCCTACCAACCAACCTCCCCCCACCCAACCCACCCTCCATTGCCCCCACATATCCCACCACACACCCCTTGACCCCCCCCCCCACCCCGCACAGGATAGAGCTGAGAACACCTAGTGCACGGAAAAATGATGCCTAAGACCGTGACTCAGATGTACAGCCACTTCCTGAGGCTTCAGTCCATACAGGGGGACAGGAAGTATCATAGGAGAGTTTAAACAGATCCACGCTGGAGTTCAGAGAGCAGGGAGATCATTGGTTCTCTGGGGGAACTGGCTTTTAATCAGCTGGAGAGAGGCAACCTGATCTTCAACGAGGCAGACATGGCAGGGTGTTACATTGTTGGATGTTACAATATCAAAGCAGCCTCAGTGTACTCAGGAGTGTTCACTCAGATCTTGAAAGAGGAGTGTGGGCTGTACAGGACAGGCCGTTCTGCTTTGTCCATCTGAGCATGCCCTGTATGTCTTTTTGTCCTTCCTTCATACTGGCGTCAATATGCTCTCAGAAGATCAACCCAACTCTGGGGAAGATAAACTTCTCCTACTCTACCAGAGTGCTGTGGACAAGGCCTTACGGAGTGACAACGGACACCTGGACTTGTTCCTCCACTTCCTCCTGGGCCTCTCTCTGGAGACCAATTAGATTGTCCTACGAGGTCTCCTGGGAAAGAGAGGAAGTACATTACTGACCCATGAGAAAACAGTGGCTGAATCCGAATACTCATACTTGACTGCTATATAGTATGCATTTTGTTGTACGCCACAAATATAGCTCGTCCGAATGCTCAGTACGGATTGTTTGGTATGGAAAACGTTTCTGAATGCCTACTACCGCCACAGTAAACGACAGAGTTCACTGCGCTATCCCACAATGCAACCGGAGTCTGGTAACGAACGAAGAAGAGATGGCTGACCCGACACCACCAGAAAGACGTCGTAGAAAGCGGCGAAAAAAAGAGACATTAAAAAGAGTAAAAAAGTAAAGTAAGTAATTAAGTAAAAAGAGACATTTTTAATTTAATAGCAACGATGACAAGACTGAAAACAGGTAACTTATCAAGGTAATTTTGTCGGCATCTGAGGGGAGATACGTCATCTCCAAACATCCGGTGGAGTTTCGGCGGTGTTCGGAAGCGTTCGGAGGCGTTCTACGCATAGCTGTAGACCGTACTACACAGTCAAGTGTAATACGGTCAAGTAGTAGACACTGAACAGAAATAGTACGTACTAAGTATTCGGATTCAGCCAGAGTCTTACATCAAAGAGAAGTTAAATGGAGATCTCTCTCCAGAGAGAAGCATCAATCTGTTCCACTGTCTAAATGAGCTGAACGACCATTCTCTAGTGAAGGAGATCCAACAGTACCTGACATCAGGAGTGGTCAGCTCTGGTCTTCATCCTACTGACATCAGAAGAGGAGCTGGACATATTTGACCTGAAGAAATACTCTGCTTCAGAGGAGGGTCTTCAGAGGCTGATGCCAGTGATTAAAGCCTCCAAAACACACGCCACGGTTTCAACAAATAAAACACACAACAAAGGTTTAGTACTGCCTTGCGGGAGAATGAATATGTATTGGTCAGTCCATTCATCTTTAAAATGTCTGTTTTCGTGGTCAACCTTCCTAATTTTCGAGCAAGCCATTTTTTCATTCCAAATCGCTCTTCCGTTAAACAAACCATTTGATTTGCTATTTTTTGAGTGACGCTTTTACGCACATGCCGTTACAGACAGAGGGAGGGGGGGAGTTCTGTGAGTGCATGATCTTCGCTCTGTGAAGATCATTACTTTTTGCTGTTTTTATGCTGTACTACGGACTATTCTGCCTTTCAATTTGTATTTCAGTGACAAATGTCTTTATTAACATAATCATGCTTTGTATAGTGAAATAAAAAATAAATAAAAAATAATTGTGGTTCCGGATAGGACCGTCACTTGATCCGGACCCGGACCGCGGTCCGCCGTTTGGAGATGTCTGGTTTACAACAGAGCTCTTTTGATCCATGCGTTCTTGTCATATTGATTTCATTCAGGTTTTCGCCAACAGTGAGAATCACTTATGTCGGACTTGGCCAACAAAAATATTTTAGGCCAGTTGAATAAATGATTTCACTTTGATTCAAACAATATGTTTCTGGAATTTGTATCCATCATTATCAATTGTATTTTATTTTCTTCTACTCTTTTGCTTTACCTTGTCTCTCATGCGTCTTCGCGTAGAGTCGGTAAACTTCGTCGGTGGCATGTTACTTTAAATATAGGAGGGTTAAAGGAAGCATCCAGGTTCCTTTCCTAAATGCTGCGTTTTATTATCCATCCGTCTCGGAGGTCCGAGGACGTTGCCTAGCGACACGCACGAAAACGCCCCTTTTTCTCGGACGGCGAACTCGCCATCTCGGTTGAACTCAGTGGTGACCGAGCAAAATTCCGAGACAGAATTCAAGATGGCTGCGCCCATTGTGACTTGAAGCATGAACTGTTTTCATTGTGCTTGGGCCCCTTTGGTGGTTTAAATGGCAATTTCAATCACTCGTATTACTGCAATACTTTACTGCGTCCGTATCTCTGCCTATGGCCTATAGCCTACCTATTTTGGAGCGCATGGTACTCCTGGTACTACCGCGACAACAGCTTTCCGGGTGGCGTCCATGTTTTCCTCCAACCACCCCGGTAAATAATAAAACGCTTGAAGGGTGAGCGTGGCGTCAGATCCGAGGTCCGATTCGGTTTGCAGTGAATACTCAAATGCACCATAAGCTCTTTTAGAATTCGAACCACCTTTCCTCCAAGCACTTCCGGGTCATCTCCTTAGGAAATTTCCTTTCCCAAGGAGATTATTTAAAGCAACATGCAATATTTAAAGCAACATGCCACCGACAGAGTTTACAGACTCTACGCAAAGACGCATGAGAGACGCAGTAAGGCAGAAGAATAGAAGAGAAGAAAATACAATTGATAATAATGGATACCAATTCTAGAAACATAATTATTTGAACATAAATGAATTCATTTATTGCTGGTTAGTAAGCACATAAAATACACCATAAGAAAAGAAAATGCCAACTACTCATTTAAGAAAGACTACTGGGGGCAGTTAATTTCATGTGAATTGGAATTCAAGTGTCCTAAAATATTTTAGTTAAGTGATTCTCACTGTTGGCGGTAACCTGATTGAGATCAATACGACAAGAACGCATGGATCAAAGAGCGCTCGTTGTAGTCCATCGTCGGAAAATTGTAGACGCCGGAGGTCGGCAATACCCGCCGTGTCGCAACGACGTCGGTTAGGAAGAGTGGAGATGAATTCATTTTAAACAGCGCTGTCTTTTCCTATGAGGCCCCTGGTCTCAGCAGCCTCACCTGGCCTGAGTCTGATTGGACTCTGGGGCTGGGGGAGGCTGCACACCTGTTGTTCGTTGACCAATCAGTGGTCAGCAGGTTGGACCAGCCGTCACGTACGCCGACTGTGATCCACAGTGTCGTTCAATAACAGGTGGTACTAGGCTCAAGGACGCCTGCTGGTAGGGCGTGTTGGGAATCAACCCAGAACATTTGAGACACCACAGTCCGTCCGTCTCTCTCTCTCCCCGGCTGAGCGCCGCGGTGTTGGAGTTTACCCCGGTAGACGAGAGGGTCGCCTCCCTGCGCCTAAGGGTTGTAGGGGGGAAAACTCTGACTGTTGTTTGTGCGTATGCACCAAACAGCAGTTCAGAGTACTCTGCCTTCTTGGAGACCCTGAATGGAGTCCTGTATGGGGCTCCAGTAGGGGACTCCATAGTTCTGCTGGGAGACTTCAATGCCAACGTGGGCAACGATGGAGACACCTGGAGAGGCGTGGTGGGGAGGAACGGCCTCCCTGATCTAAACCCCAGCGGCCGTTTGTTATTGGACTTCTGTGCTAATCATGGATTATCCATAACGAACACCATGTTCGAACATAAGGGTGCTCATAAGTGTACCTGGTACCAGAGTACCCTAGGCCGAAGATCGATGATCGATTTCGTGATCGTGTCATCTGATCTGAGGCCGCATGTTTTGGACACCTGATCCATCTCACCACCATCTGGTGGTGAGATGGATCAGGTAATGGGGGAAATTAGGCATAAAGGAGTTATGCTTAGGGCCCCAAAATAGCTAGCAGCGGCACTGGCGGTGTTCAAAGCCTCCATTGCTGAAGCTGCGGTGGCTAGCTGTGGCCTCAGGGTCTTAGGCTCCTCAAGGGGCGGTAACCCTCGGACACCGTGGTGGACACCGGTGGTCAGGGAAGCCGTCCGTTTGAAGAAGGAGTCCTTCCGGGATATGATATCCTGGAGGACTCCTGAGTCGGTTGCAGGGTACCGACAGGCTCGAAGGGCTGCAGCTGCTGCCGTGTCGGAGGCTAAGCAGCGGGTGTGGAAGAAGTTCGGAGAGGCCATGGAGAAGGACTTTCGGTCGGCACCAAAGTGTTTCTGGAAGACTATCCGGCACCTCAGGAGGGGGAAACAGGGAACTATCCAAGCTTTGTACAGTAAGGATGGGACTCTGTTGACCTCAACTGAGGAGGTTGTCGGACGTTGGAAGGAACACTTTGAGGAACTCCTGAATCCGAATAACACGCCCTCTATGTTGGAGGCAGAGCTCGAGGTTGATGGTGTTTCGTCGTCAATTTCCCTGGTGGAGGTCACTGAGGTAGTCAAACATCTCCGCAATGGCAAAGCCCCAGGGATTGATGAGATCCAGCCAGAAATGCTAAAGGCTCTGGGTGTTGAGGGGCTGTCATGGTTGACACGCCTATTCAACATCACATGGGAGTCGGGTACAGCAGTGATTTTCAACCAGAGAGATCGTCAGGTGTGCCGTGGGAAATTTTCTAATATCACCTAATTAACCATTGTCGGGTGTCTTTGCTGTAATAAAGTGTCGCAGATAATGTACCGTAATTTTCGGACTTAAGCCGCGCCTTTTTTCCCATTTTTCGATTCTGCGGCTCATAAAACGGTGCGGCTAATGGGAGCGTGTCTATGTTCCCCGGGTCCTATGTTCCCCGGGTCCTATATTCCCCTCTTTGTATGAGACTAGGGAACATAGGACCCTTTTTCAAAAAAAGGGTTCTATGTTCCCCGGTATGTTACCTTTTCCACCATTACTGGCAAATTCCGGCCGAGATAACTACCATTGCATGTCTTTACCTTTTGTGGAAGAGGAAGAGACGTCGGAGAACCTGACGCAGTCTATTCATACACCGGAAAACAAACCCCGAGAAGCCCAATCCCTACGAGAGCTCCCCGCGCTACAGCCATCCGGAGGCGCACAGATCTTTTGGCCGTGATATTATTATACAATTATATACCATTATATACTATTATATAAAGAGCTCCGGGAGTCGCAAACGTCAACAATCACTTTCTCCTCCATGCTGCAGTTCACCCCGGACTGCACTGCACTGAGTTGGCCGGTTGAACGCTGATTGGCTGTTACGTTACACATGTCACTCAGTGGCCACGCTGTTGAACGCCGATTGGCTGTCATCACGCGAATGTCGCGCCAAGTTTAAATATTTGTAAAGATTGATAGATTGCGGGGAACATTTTGTGTCATTTTGGTTGGTGGTGTGCCCCAGGATTTTGTAAATGTAAAAAGTGTGCCGCGGCTCAAAAAAGGTTGAAAATCACCGGGGTACAGTGCCAAAGGAGTGGCAAATCGGGGTGGTTGTTCCCCTGTTCAAAAAGGGGGACCAGAGAGTGTGTGCCAATTACCGGGGTATCACACTTCTCAGCCTCCCTGGTAAAGTCTACTCCAAGGTGCTGGAAAGGAGGGTTTGGCCGATCGTTGAACCTCAGCTTGAAGAGGAACAATGCGGTTTTCGCCCCGGACGTGGAACTACGTCCGGTGCGTAGTTCCAGGAAACCGGTGGATTGCTTACTACGGGTAGGAAATTAGTCCTTAGCCCAAGTGAAGGAGTTCAAGTACCTCAGGGTCTTGTTCGCGAGTGAGGGTACTATGGAGCGTGAGATTGGCCGGAGAATCTGAGCAGCGGGGCCGGTATTGCGTTCGGTTTACCGCACCGTTGTTACGAAAAGAGAGCTGAGTCGCAAGGCAAAGCTCTCGATCTACCGGTCGATCTTCGGTCCTATCCTCCCCTATGGTCATGAGGGTTGGGTGATGGCCGAAAGGACGAGATCGCGGGTACAAGCGGCCGAGATGAGTTTTCTCAGAAGGGTGGCTGGCGTCTCCCTTAGGGATAGGGTGAGAAATTCAGCCATCCGTGAGGAACTCGGATTAGAGCCGCTGCTCCTTTAATTAGAAAGGAGTCAGCTGAGGTGGTTCGGGCATCTGGCAAGGATGCCCACTGGGCGCCTCCCTTGGGAGGTGTTTCAGGCACGTCCAGTGGGGAGGAGACCTCGGGGAAGACCCAGGACTAGGTGGAGAGATTATATCTCAACACTGGCCTGGGAACGCCTCGGGATCCCCCCGTCAGAGCTGGTCAATGTGGCCCAGGAAAGGTAAGTCTGGGGCCCCCTGCTTGAGCTGCTCCCCCCGCGACCCGACCCCGGATAAGCGGACGAAGATGAGATGAGAGTGTTCCTGGGGCCTACTATTAAATTGATAGATTCTGTGCATGCAAAATATTCTCTAACTCCTCCCCTACACACGCACACACACAAACACACACACACTCTGTCTGATGGCTTGTTTAGACTACACGATTCTGAGTTATTCCTCCAAGATTTAATATTTCACACTATGCAATCACAGAGCCAGGAAATCGGGCTTTGTCTCGTCGGAAGCCACACTACAAGATTCGAGGGTGCAATGTTCTAGAATCTTTACTATTTATCGTTCACGATACACGCAGCAACAACGCAGCAAAAAAGTGTAAATATCAATGGATCCCGAGTTCCTATACTAGGCATTATGATGGCGGTCCTCTGCGAAGTGCAGTGAAGTCTAGTTAGTAGAGATGCGCGGATGAGTTGTAATGTCATCCGCACCCGTTGCCTAATATCATTATCCACCTGAAGCAATGTTTTTTTCCAACAATTGATACCCGCAATCGCCCGATCAGTATTAGGGTGATCAGACCTCCCGGTTTTGCGGGGACAGCCCCGATTTTTGAGTTGCGTGTTCCGCGTCCCGACAAAAGCCTGTCGGCACGCTTAAATGGCCAACCACTATGAAATGTCCCCTGTTGTCAGCGAAAAAAAATCATATTGCAAGCATGTCACATTACAAGACCTCGTCTCGCCGCCGACTTTTCAAAATCGTGTAGGGGCCTACGACTCACAAGTTTGTCTGCGACGAACGAATCGGGGCAAAATCCGGCTGAAATCATGTAGTCTGAACCAGCCACAGCTGCCCTTAATTGGTTTAACCCAAACAAAGTAACACGATATGTTGAGTTTGTCTTTTTTTCGGTGGTGGGCCATAGTCTCGTCAATGTGTGGGAAATACTGAATGTATCCTTTAAATACGTCCATGGAACCGATGGCCAATGTGATTAATAGATACGTGTGGACCGATGAAGAGGCAAAGCTCTTTCTTTTAAAGTACTTTTATCTTATTCTTTCATTGGGCAAATAAATAAACAAAGGATGTATTTCCTTCTCTAGGGTTTGTTATTTGCGATCTCTTTTCCTTTCTTTTTTTTTAAGCTTACCTGAACCTTAATGAGGAGGTAATAGGTGCATCATGTGTTTATGTGAAGTGTGTTTTTGTAACACCTCTAAGTAGTACAGACTCCTCTGTGGCCAACAAAGAACAACAGCAAGGAGCCAAAGGAATCCTTTGAGGAGAATCTCATGTGACGCAAAGGGAATGCCTTTATCTTTACGTAGAAAGCAAGCAAAGTACCTGTTTGACCTCTTTGTTGTTGCAAAAACTAATAAGTAAGAAAATGTATAGAACGTATAGAAAATGTATAGAACGCTGGTCATTATCGGTAACATTTTATTCCCGAAATCCTCAAAACGAAAAAATATGACTTCACATATCGTGTCTTTTTACAATTTATTTGTTACCATCCATAGTGTTGATCTGCAGAGACATTGTTTGCCAAAGACGTTGACGTCGCTAAACAACCGAATATGCTGGGGTTGATAAATTACTGGACCACTTGCAGAGTGATACCAAAGACGTGAATCAGAGGCTTAAAATTCACTCTCCTTGACATCGGTCAAATATGTTTAGCAATGGTCGATTATGCAAAAGGGACAACAAACAACAGAAAAGTTTAAGAACATTTTCTATATTTACAACATTAAGACAGTAAAGTAAAAGTAGAAGTGTGGGTAAGTGTGTAAGCTTTACTTTGACTGTTTCAGTTAGTATACTTAATAAGTAGTAAAATAATTGCGGCTAATTATGTTCAAAGAGGTACGGATAAAAACCGTAAGGGTTATGAATGCATATAGTTGCATGTTCTCTGTGGCAAAACTACTCTATCAGCCGCAAAGCAGGGCCCCAAAATGACCGTGTACAGCCCCCAGCTGTACAGTGCCGGCCCTGACTACCGTCATGTCAACGACATCCAAGAGGTAAGGGTTAGATGGATTTTCCACTTCATTCATCAAAATGGAGACACAGATGATCAGAGTGGAGTAACCTATGCTAAAGGTAGGATAAAGGTTGCATCAAGGCACCTTTCCTAAGCATTTTTAGAATTCAAGCAAACTTTCCTCAAAGTATTACCGGGTTCTCTCGTTAGGAAAGGAAATTTCCTAATCAAAATACAGAATCCTTAGAGGCCCCAAGATAGCTCAGAGACTCACAGAGACTTTGTGTTCTTTATTTCTGGGTGTTGAATGAAGTTTGAGTTATCCGATAAAATGTCTAAACCTAGGTTAGTTTCAGCAAATGAATTTATAGAAATATTCATAATATGAGAACAGTGACTAGTTCTCTCGTTATTTCTCGTTTTAAACAGAACCTGTGGTTTTAAGGGGAGAGAGTCTTATAAGACATCTGGGATTTCTGTCCCTCTCCTGCACTGGACTTTCTACATTCATTTTCATCTTTAAAAAGCTTAAAAAGAAAAGTTCAAAAGCTTTTTTAACTTTGCCTTTATTTTCTATTTTAATACCAAAATGCCTTTTTAACTTTCTATTTTTTGCATATGTTTTTCTTTTACTTATTTTATTTAATTGTATGACAATGTTTATATGTGAAGCACTTTGAGTTCTCCTTGTGTATGAAAAGTGCTATATAAATAAAGTTGCCTTGCCTTGCCTTTAATTTTATTGCATTACTTTATTGTGAAAAAAAACACACACATACGATTCTCCCATACGAACAGACAAGAATGTGTGTTCGTATGTGAGAATTGCCTTCTCAGTAGTTCATTGTCAAAGTTGGATGTAGGTAACTTTAACATTAACCTCAATGAGGAGATAATACGGTAAAGGTTACATCATGTGTTGTGTGAAGTGTGTTTTGTGACACCTATACGTAGTACAGACACCTCTGTGGCCCACACCGCTTACAGAAGAACAAGGAGCCAGTGGATTCCTATGAGAAGGTTCCTAACAAGGAGCCAGTGGATTCCTATGAGGAGGTTCCTAACAAGGAGCCAATGGATTCCTGTGAGGAGGTTCTCACGTGACCCAGGTCTATTCCTGAGTCCGTTCGTGTGTGTGCGTTATTCTGAGAGCCATTCCTGATGAAGCCAAATCCTGACCTGATGTTCAACTCAAATGAGGCCCAGTTTGGCAGTATGGCCTGATGTATAAACAAAAATATTAATTCATAAGGGAGCAAACATATTAGTTAAGTGTGGCTGAATAAAGAATTGTATCTGAATGGGTCCCAGCATAGCTCATTGGTCAGTTCAAATGGACAAAGGAGGGTTGTTTTACCCGGACAACCAGTTTGAGATCCTTCACCTAGACGGTACATAGCTATGCTAGTTGTAGCATGCTATCTCTTGCCACGAGTCCCAGAACCAGGAACACATTTTCTTAAATGGCCATGGCTTGTAGACAGCAAGCATCAACTCTGTAAAACAACCTTTTCACGTCTGACCTCTTAGTTCAGGCAGAAACGACGAGCATAGCTATTCTGAATGTGCTGTTTACATTGTCTTTCCAAATGTGTCTTCAATAGGTCTTCATGGGAATAAAGATATACACCCCTCAATGAAAGTAGAAAATTGTCTGAAACAACATGATTTTGACAAAGTTTTAGTTTTTTTTCAGTGTGTCTGTTGATGTGTGATTTTGTGTGGTTAGGCCATGTATTATCCAACCACATACTAGGTAAGTATTTGCCGGCCCCATAATTGCATAAGAAAGAACAAGGAAGGAAGTGTGCTTAGTAAAAAAAAAATGCTGTGTCGCTAATGACCCTGATTACAGGTATGCTCTTAAACGTATCGGTGTCTGTGTACTACTGTGCTCTGACTGGTTCTCTGAGTGTTTGTTAAACTGTGCAATGGCTGGTTCTCTGAGCGTCTGTGTATTAATGTGTTCTGGCTGGTTCTCTGAATATAAACAGCCGTTTAGTGTCTGTGTATTAATGTGCTCTGGTTGGTTTTCTGAGTGTCTGTGTATTACTGTGCTCTGACTGGTTCTCTGAGTGTCTGTGTACTACTGTGCTCTGACTGGTTCTCTGAGTGTCTGTTAAACTGTGCTCTGGCTGGTTCTCTGAGCGTCTGTGTATTAATGTGTTCTGGCTGGTTCTCTGAATATAAACAGCCGTTTAGTGTCTGTGTATTAATGTGCTCTGGCTGGTTTTCTGAGTGTCTGTGTATTACTGTGCTCTGACTGGTTCTCTGAGTGTCTGTGTATAACTGTGCTCTGACTGGTTCTCTGAATGTCTATATAACTGCTCTGGCTTGTTCTCTGAGCGTCTGTGTATTAATGTGTTCTGGCTGGTTCTCTGAATATAAACAGCCGTTTAGTGTCTGTGTATTAATGTGCTCTGGCTGGTTTTCTGAGTGTCTGTGTATTACTGTGCTCTGACTGGTTCTCTGAGTGTCTGTGTATAACTGTGCTCTGACTGGTTCTCTGAATGTCTATATAACTGTGCTCTGGCTTGTTCTCTCAGTGTCTGTGTATTAATGTGTTCTGGCTGGTTCTCTGAATATAAACAGCCGTTTAGTGTTTGTGTATTAATGTGCTCTGGCTGGTTTTCTGAGTGTGTGTATTACTGTGCGCTGACTGGTTCTCTGTACATAAACAGCCATTAAGTGTCTGTGTATTACATTGCTCCGGCTGGTTCTCCGGCTGGTTCTCTGGAGGTCAAAATTCAGCGCACTGAGAGAGAGAGAGAGAGAGAGAGAGAGAGAGAGAGAGAGGGAAGGAGAGAGAGAGAGAGAGAGAGAGAGAGAGAGAGAGAGAGAGAGAGAGAGAGAGAGAGAGAGAGAGAGAGAGAGAGAGGGAAGGAGAGAGAGAGAGAGAGAGAGAGAGAGAGAGAGAGAGAGAGAGAGAGAGAGAGAGGGAGGGGTATAACCGTTGTACCGAGGAGGGATTGAGCCACAGACGGCGCCAGGTCTTCACCCCTGGTCCTCAGCCGGCCTCTGCTCCCTCGCTCCACCTCCTGCACCTCGACACCCTGTCCTCCGCCATGTCTCCCCTACTGAGGAGCCCGCTGGCCGGGTCGGGGCCGGACCTCTGCTACCCCCTGCTGCTCAACACCTCCTGCCGGCTGAGCCTCCAGCCCCGCTTCACCGCCAGCCTCCTCTACACCCTGACCTTCTCCCTGGCGCTCCTCACCGTGCTGCTCAACCTGCTGCTCATCGTCTCCATCGCCCACTTCCGCCAGCTGCACACGCCCACCAACCAGGTGCTGCTGTCCCTGGCCGGCTCCGACCTGCTCATCGGCCTGGTGGTGATGCCCCTGGAGGCGCAGTACTACATCAGCTCCTGCTGGCTCCTGGGTCCCTGGCTCTGCTACGTCTACTACACGCTGAGCTACGTGCTGACCTCGGCGTCGGTGGCCAGCATCCTGCTCATCTCGCTGGACCGCTACCTGGCCGTCTGCCAGCCGCTACGCTACGCCAGCGAGGTGACCATGGGCCGGGTGCAGCTCGCCGTGGGCCTCTGTTGGTCGTGCGCCGTCGTCTACAACGGCAGCCTCGTGGTCGTGAACGTAGGTCGAGAGCCGCGCCGACGGAGGTCGTGCCGGGGGGAGTGCGTGGTGTTGGTGGACGGGCCGACCGGCTGGGTGGAGCTGCTGGTCACCTTCCTGGCGCCCATATCCACCGTGGTGGCGTTGTACCTGCAGGTCTTCGGCGCCGCTCTGTCCCAGACGCGGAAGATGAGGTCGTCGCGGGCGGCGGCGGCGGGGGGGACGGCGGCGGCGGCGGCTCGGCGGTCGGAGTTGAAGGCGGCGCTGAGGCTGGGCGTGGTGGTGGTGGTGTTCCTCCTGTGCTACTTTCCCTCCCTCGGGTTCATGGGTCAGGACGCGTCAGAGAACTTTGCCGCCTGGTCCTGGGGCGTCTGGTTGTTGTATTTAAACTCCTGCCTGAACCCGCTGCTGTACGCCTTGTTCTACCCGTGGTTCCGGAGGACGATCAGAATGATCGTCACCCTGCAGATACTGAAGCCAAACTCCAGCCGGGCCAGCGTACTGCACTGACAAAACTCCTTCTTCTTTCGTGTCACATCAGAGGTCCAACTCAGTGTCTTGTAGCCATGCCCTTGTCTCTGGTCCCGCGTCAAAGAGGCCGGCTTTCCGAGGGTGGTCTGTGTAGGGGGCAGGTGGTCATAATATGCTCGACAGTCTGTTCAGGGGCAACCACACTCGCATGCAGCGCTAGTGTCTGCCAGGCCCCACTTCTTCATTGAAGATTTGAACCGACCGACCCCAGTACGTAGACGGTTCAGCAGACTCCATTGCCGGCGTGGATGATCGTCTCATGTGGCTCCATCTCCTGGATCCAAGATGTAGTGGTGGATTTGGGTCAGCCCAGCCCTCTCCCACTCCTGCTGACAAACTAAGAATAAGGGGACATGTCTGTTTTTTTTATTTCTCATTATAGCGGCATTCTGAGGCATTATAATTATTATAATCAGAGGTGCATATGTTTTAAAGTATCATCAATTGTTAGATTTGTATTGGTTTTACTTTTGTACATTCTATTAATTACCAATTAAAATGTAAGATTGAATGTTTGTGTTTAATTTAGTTGAAAGCGTTTTACATTCGGCTGTTTTAATACATAATATCTTGTGTGGTGAGCGTTGTATAAGTATCGGCCAGACTCCGAGGCCACCCTATTCTAGGAATACGCTGACAGATATTATTTCAGGAATGTAGAGGCATGAAGATCTTAATCATCCTGCCTCTTCCTCGTCCTCTACATACCTGTCTGTCCCCTCTGCCTGTCTCACCACCACGGGGCGCAGAGCGTTCAGCCGCTCTGGTCCCCGTCTCTGGAATTCATTTCCACACCAACTCAGAAACATCCACTCATTCTCCCCCATTTCAAATCACAACTTAAACACGTGTTTAAAACGGCCATTTTCCATCTGATGCCAATTGCTAGCTCTCTTATTCTGGTTGTTATCTTTTCTTTTTCTTTTTGTTATTTCTCTTCAATTACTTTTGTGTATGTATCTCTGACTGTCTGCTCTTCTTTGCTGACAGATATTGTTTCTTGAATGCAATGAATTTTTTTACTCTTGTGTATTGTATTAATAACAAATTAAAATGTAAGATTGAGTTTTGTGTGATTCTGCATGGTATAAGTATACCATATTGTAGCATGCACTGAGAGATATTATTTAATGGTTGTATAGGCGATAGGGCATAAGGAATATGATAGGCAGATGTGTATATTTATTTCTGACTGCCTTCGGCAGTATAATGGGGTGGAATAACAGTGCGTGAAGTGAAGTTTGCATCATTAAAGCTTAATATTGAATGTATATGTTCAATAAACTTGAAATACGTTTACATTCTACAATTTGAAATCAGAATATTGTGTTTGGACGGCACGGAATTAGTAATAGAAAAATGAAATAGTAATAAAATAAATAAAAATATAACCGCAAGCGGTGATTAACGTGGTCTGAGCAAAATGTATGGAATTTATATATATATATATATATATATGAAATATATATACAGTGGTGTAGTCTATTTTGTTGTAGTGGGTATACTGTGATGATTCCCTCCCAGCCTCGTACAATCCCGTCCCACCGGTACGTGTACGTGTGTGGCGCTTATGGGGTGTCGCACCACACTCACCAACGCAGGGGTCTACAACCCGCTGATTTAAGAGTACAACGATTAGCAACAATCATGGAAAGCTGAGTAGGTTTATCAGTTTTAATAACAGTATGAACAAATAAAACACAAAAATGACCAGTTTTCCTTTGTATATCTATAGTAGCAATAGCACATGCTAAACAAGGACAAAATCTACTCAAAATAATTTAATGAACTATTTACAATCATGGCTAACCAGTGCATGAGAAGGAGATGACAGGAGACTAATGTTTCACTCTTTAAATTGCTCTATTAATTTGAGCTCTTACTGTTGTTATCTAACATACCATACAGTCATTGAATTGTGTAAAAGTGTGAAATTACTGCACCTTAAAAATGACCATGAATTAGCTATACTCTCATTTGCATAGTGATTAACATTATGAATTTCAATTCTGTATACCAACTGTATGATTCCCTCCACTCTAACCAGGGATGCCCGTTTTTAAATTCCCTAGCCTGACACCAAGTCTGAAAGGCTGGCCAGGGGTTCTCATCTAAAAGTAACAAGGAGATATAAAGTGGGATTAAAACATTGTCTTCTGTTGACTACTTGTTATGTGGTTAACACAATAATATGGGAGGACTGGACACGCACACCCACACGCATGCACACGCACGCACACACACGCGAGAAGGAGGGGCCCGCCAACTAACGTGCAAAGATGCAGGGGCAGCTTCGCGCTTCGTAACAGAGACAGGGCAGAGCGCGAGTGCGCAGGGGGAATCAATGTAGGAGATAACTTCCCCTGCTTAAAGTATTTAATTGCAGTTATACCCAACCGGTATTTGCGAAAAATAAACACAGAAGTGAAAGATCTGTCACAAGACGATTGATACGTATCTGTGCACATTTTTAAGCGGGTATATGCAAATCCTGGTGCGTTCCTATTGGGTATACATACGGCGTATACCGGCTGCGTATCACGTAGACTACACCACTGATTATGCCCTTTAGAAGGAAGTGTCTGGAGCGCAGTCGCTAATGGCACCAGCAGGGGGAGTCCCTCTGGCTGAGCTCCAGGAGGTCTGCCTCCAGCTGCTCTGCATCTTCCTGGAAGCGCTCGGTGAAGGAGTGGATCAGACCCACCGCACTGCCCTCGTACTCCACCAGCTCCACGGCCTCGCCTGGGAAAACAACAGCGTCGTGGTCGTCATCCAAACCGACTCGCAATGAACCAACGGGAAACGGTGCCTAGTCCCACCGTTCCAGCAGCCAGGAAGCCCCCTCGTTAATAACGTGCACGTACATGCTTTAAGAGACTCCATAAGAGAGACTGCGAGCCCCCCCTCTCTCTGAGGTAGACAGGTTGGAGGGCTACGGCGTAGTTGTGATTAAGTGAATCAGTTAGTGCGTAGGTGCTCTATGGTATACAAAAACATAGTTTCTAAAATGATAAGCTGACCAAGGCACTTTTCTTAAAAGTTAAAAAGCTTTAATAAATAGGCTGATTCATAATAGAATTCTTAAAAAGTTGCCAAACTGTTTCGGCCATTGTAGGCCTTCATCAGGGCATGAATATTAATCAAGGTGTAACGGCAGGTATATCAAGTCATAGCTATTAGTAAACTCGCTCCAGCTGGAGTAGGCGGAGTCAACAAATGACTCATAATGCAGCCTAAATCATGTAATATGATCACAAAATACATACATATCCATGACAAACATAGAATGGATCCAGTGTTGAATAACAATCATAGCGTTTCAATCAAAATAATTTAAACAGTCACAAACAGCTCATTAAGTCCAAAGGCAGACCACCATTTCAATAGAATCATTCAATCCTGGGAATGCCATAGCATCTAGTAAATAGATCCAGCGACTTACTTTTTGGTTTGGTGTTTTTTGGGCCCCTTACCTCCTAGAAGTAAGGGGCACATGATGAATCCCTATAGCGGTAAACAGTATGCCGTTTTCATTATGTGCTTCTCTGAAGTGTCTTGTCATAGCATAATCAGTTTCCTATTATTGGGGCATTCCTATGCTCAGCGAGGAGTTCTTGCGGCCGTCGTTTAGTACGCCCAACATAAAAAGCATCGCACAGAGAGCATTCCAAAAGATAAATAGCATATGTAGTCTTACAATTTATGAAATGTTTAGTAGTGAATGTAGTGTGACTGGGTGTAAGTTAGGCACTTTAGGTAGCCATGTGGTCGGTTTTCTTGCTGGTAGATGACTATGCACCAGTCTATCACCCAAAGGAGGTGTTATTCTAAAGGAGAAGACAGGGGGCTCTTTAGAAACATCATTTAACGAGTCATCATTTAACGAGTCATTGAAGGAGGTTCCAATTATTTTTAATTATATTATGTATAGTGTATGCGTCAGTGCTATAGCATGTGGAAAAGAAAACCCTGTCCTTTTTAGCAGTTAATGGCTTACTATAGAGCAGAGAATTACGGTCAATAGAGCTGGCCCTCATCAGAGCCGTGTCAAGAACTTTGGAGGAGTAATCACGTTCTTTGAAACGATTGTGCATCCCTTTACTTTTAGGGTCAAACTCTTGATCGTTGTCGCAGACCCTAGGTAATCTCTGGGATTGTCCGAATGGGATGTTCTGAGTTAGCGTAGGTGGAGGTGCACCTGTTGGTTTAAAAGGTTGCATCAGCGATTCTAGGCAAGCTGTAGGCAGCCTGTGCCACGAGATCGTACACATAAACAAATGGTACTACCAACCACTCCCAAGCCAAAATAAATAGCATTCCAACCAAACACCGACAAGGGTTAGGGTGTTGTGGGGTTTTGCGCTGCGTTTTTATTCGGCGCATGAACCATGGAAGAGAGGGACGAGCTGGCTCCGTTTGTTTGGGATCTGCGTCCAACACCAACAGAAGTGACGTCGCCCAGCGTCGCTGATACAACCTTAAACTCAAGACGCATGATGGTTGATTACTGCCCCCCCCCCCCCCCCCCCCCCTGCCGTATGAGCTCACTGTCCGTGTGTTTGGAGTGTGGGGGTGGTCCTCAGTGGATCCTCTCAGGCTGTGATACCCCGTGCATCAGTCCACCGCCCCTCCCCAGGCCGGGGCAGCGTACCTTGGACCCTGGTGTTGGCCTGGACCAACATCTTGCGATCCTCCTTCCTCAGCAGCACCGTGTCCCGCAGACGCAGGAAGTCGTGCGGCCCGCTGTCCGTCACGGCGGAGTAGCCGGCGTAGAGGGCCCGCCCCCCCGCCACGTCCGCCGTCGCCTTCAGCACCTGACGCGCGCGCGCACACACACACACACACACACACACACACACACACACACACACACACACACACACACACACACACACACACACACACACACACACACACACACACACACACACACACACACACACACACACACACCATTACAGCCCCCCGATATTGTAAATTAAGTTATGTTGCGGTTCGCTTGCTGTAATGCCCCAAGTGAGCCCACTTCTGGAGAGAAAACACACAATAACGAAAATAAAACGTTTCAGTCAGGTCAAAATAGAAAAATGTGTAAAATACAATGTTCTGCACAATAATAAAGTAAATAAATAAATAAATAAAAATGACACTTTAATAAAAATTTAAAGTACCCGTTCTGCATATTCAATCAGCAAGTCTCCAACGTTTAACGGCATGACATTAGCATAAATCAATTTTTGGTCCTAAAGCCAATGGTTCATGGGTGGGGGGGGGGGCGGGGCCTCGTACCTGCAGTTTGCAGAGGAACCTCTGGATGGCGCTCTTGCCCACGGTGCGGATCTTGGTGCGGTCCAGGGCGATCCTGGCGTCGGGCCGTCCGTCGGCGCCCGCCACCTCCTCCAGGCGCACCAGGCCCTCCCCGGCCTCCAGCAGCACCCGCAGGATCACGAAGCTGGCCTGCATGTGGGCCTGAGGACCCCCCATCGGAGGGGTTTGAGGACGCGGCTACAGTCATGTATGGTCGACCACAGAGTTCTGATTGGACCGGCCGGAAAGCTGACCGTAAAAAGACCAAACCGTCCGACTCTAAACAGTCGCATGGTAAAAAAAACGATTACATGTCTTTATCCCATCAATATGACACACTGAGGAGTAGAGTATGGGAGAGCTGGGCTGTGCTTATACACCCAGTGTATACAAGAAGCAGCAGAACCCCATGATGACTTATTTTATATATATATATATATATATATATATATATATATTAGAGCTGTCAGTTAAATTTTAACAACGTTAATTTTTTTATCGCGCGATTAACGCTAATTATTATTATTTATTTTATTTATTTTTTTGGGCTCAAAACAAAGAAGCAGTAGCCTGACTGCTATGTTCAAGGCATATCTTTGTATGTTCATCGTTTAATTGCACTATAGGCTTTTTTTTTGTACCGTCCTGTTTTGATCAGTATATGCCAATGTTGTTATCAATAAAAAAACATTTGCACAAGGCAAGCCGATGCACTTCTCCATGTTGATAAGAGCATTAAAATGAGAACAATTAATGGGACAAAGAATTCAAGGGATATTTAGCATAGAAAAAAAAATATGATTAATCACGATTAATCGTGAGTTAACTGGCATTAATGCGATTAATCGTGATTAAATATATGAATCGCTTGACAGCCCTAATATATATATATATATATATATATATATATATATATATATATATATATATATATATATATATATATATATATCGTGATACATATCTCAGAGGAGAAAATATCGCTCAACGATTTTTTCCAATGTCGTTGGTCCCTAGTATACGCTGTATGCATGCGTAAACATCAGCTGATCCTCATGACGATAGAGGAGGTGACGCCCGTCCCCTACCTGTCTCCAGCTGCTGCTCTCCGGGGTGTAGAACTCCAGGCCCAGCAGGCCGGCGCGCACCATGTACAGCCAGTTGATGTACACCACGTCCTCGGCGTCCTGGCCCTCGTGGCCGAAGATACTGACACACACAAACCAAGGAGACACGGTTACACATCAGCATGGCCCACTGTACGTTAGACAGATACAGAACACAAGCCGTGTAAACTGCATGAAACTGATTCAAAGTATATTCTAACTAACAGAACGGGACTAGGCATTAAAGCAACAAAGTAAAAGCTAAATGTTCTGCAAGTGGTTATGTAGTTCTTTGAGTAAGGTGTACTTACCAATTAAAAAAAAAAAAAAAAAAAAAAGTTTAATTTATTATATTTACTTTTTTTTTCTCCTTTTTTTTTTTTTATTATTATTATTTTTTATTATTATTATTTTTTTCCACAATGTCTTGTTTTTTAAACGATTTATGATGACTATATGCTCTGTAAGGTGACCTTGGGTGTCTTGAAAGGCGCCTCTAAATGTAATGTATTATTATTATTATTACTTGCGGGGGAAAAACATAATGGAAAAGGATGAGGTTTGTTATGAACATCAGGTATAACTTTAACTGTATAAAAAGTATAACTGTTAGTGTGTGCCGCCATAAAGCATCTCTCAAAGGGTTTATGTGTGGAGCAGCCCCAGAGGCTCCAGCTGTCAGGAGAGCTCGGTGTCCCTGCAGTACCTGAGGGCGAGCTTGTTGAGGCAGAGGTAGAGCCCAACGCACTCGGCACGGCACTCCTCATAGGACGAGGCGATGGTGGAGAACCTGCTGTCCCACGTCTCGTTGCCGCGGTACCAACTGGTCACCTGTAGACACACACACACACACACACACACACACACACACACACACACACACACACACACACACACACACACACACACACACACACACACACACACACACACACACACACACACACACACACACACACACACAGGTGAATGTCAGAAACAGCTTAATATCGTTGGTCACTTGGCACCTGCTCAGTGCATACGCTCACCTTCTCTCCGGTCACTGGGTTGATCAAAGTGTTCTGGTCGAAGTTGAATTTGCCCTGATCGTCCTGTCGAGAAGCACATCCGTTTAGTCTGAGGTTGAAGCCTGTGAGGCTAACGTAGGTGAGCTCCTACTGTTTGCTGGCTCTATATAGAGTCGACGGGACTGACCTGAACAAACAGCTTGCCACTGCCGTGACCCAGCAGCTCATGAAGCCCAACCTGCATCTCGAAGGACGGCAACATCCACTTAACATAAGCATCCTGCAACACACACACACACACACACACACACACACACACACACACACACACACACACACACACACACACACACACACACACACACACACACACACACACACACACACACACACACAAACAAAGGGTTGGGTCACATTCTCGGGAGTGCACGTTGCTGAAAGTGGTGTGGAGAAAGTGCACGTGCTGCTTGCCAACCTTGTCGTCCTCCTCCAGGAAGGTAAGCTTCTCTTTCTGAGTAGCATAGGCTACAGCCAGAACGTTGCCTAGCGAAACGTTCTTGAAGCCCTCCGACTGTCTGATGTCATCATCTACAAGCACACAACACCAACCAACGGTTAACACACAGTTAACAGCTATCCCAGTGTGTCTGCGGACATGGTGGCGTGAAAAACATGCTATTGTTTTCAGTCCATTTAACGGAAAGTGATGGACAACTGAAATACTATTATTATTATTATTATTGAGGGTCAACAAGGTGTTCTTTAACATCAGATAAAAATGTTGCATGAAATCCATTGCAATCTCAGTCCATACATTTCCTTTGATTCCTTCAAGCAAATTAATGGCTAGATTCTATTTACATATTAGCGTTTCAGGAAGTACAAACTACACAAAAAAGCGGGGAGGCGAAGGGGGAAAACCCTGCAACCCAAGACCGAGTTTATTATCTGACCTTGAGACTAATATACTTTGATAGAAAGAATTCCCAAGATATTGGGTCGTTGTGTAGTTGATCCATCCCTCTGTGATGTCACGGTCATGTAACGCTTCTAGATTCCGTGTTGTCTGCGTACAAGGGTTGCCGCGGTGTGGACATTTTCACACCGAGTAATACGCTCGCGTCAACACCGGTATTACCGAGTATAAACGGTATTAACTTTGAAACTAGGTCAACCGCCATCTTCTCCGTCAACTCTCCTCTCACACCCGGTGACAGCGGCTGGCAGCGCGCCAATTCTCGGCGTCTTATAACGTTCTATATATAATAGTATAATATAATTTTATCTATCATAATATCACGGCCAAAAGCTCTGTGCGCCTCCGGATGGCCGTAACGCGGGGAGCTCACGTAGGGATTGGGCTTCGCGGGGTTTGTTTACCGCCATTGCTATGGTTACCGCTCTTGTAAGGAAGCGCGCCAATTCTCGGCGCGCCAATTCTCTTCCGCACAGAGCAGAACTGTGGCCTATTCTACACATTTTAATTTTCTTAATTATATTATTCATTTTTACTGAATTTGTTTTTTATTACTGAAAAAAATAAATAATAATAATCGGTGCAATCGGTGTTGGCCTCAACACCGGTAACACCATATACCACGGCAACCCTACTGCGTACAGTTGTTTATGTACCACTTCTAGATCCCGTGGGTCAGTGCTGGTCACGTATATATGGTTTTGCAACGCGCGTCGATCCCGTGGGTCGGCGGCGGCGCTGGATACGTACAGTTGGGGATGTTGATGCCGGCGGGGACGCCGCTGCTGGCGAAGGTGAGCACGTCCAGCGAGGTGAAGTCCGGCTTGAGGAAGGTGTCCTTCTCAAAGTCCCGGGGCCACGGCAGCTCGGGCAGCAGCACCTCGGCCGAGCTCACCAGCTCGGCGAAGCGCTCGCTCATGGCCTTGTTCACCACTGCCACGAAGCCTGGGCGGACAAGGACACGGGTCAACGGCTAGCTGGGAAGACAAGCTCAACCACCAGGGTATCTGCAGATTCCAGCAAGTCAAAAGACTTTTTAATACCAACTTGAATGAAATTTAAGACCTAAAACACGCAATGGTGGGGGGGATCCTGCTGTATTATAACCCAAGCATAGCGTGCGTGTCACACAATGAGACTCATTCACCTACACATTGTCGCAGACTAATAAGCAAGCACGCAGATAATCATTTGTATATGCAGCTAGCAAGAAAGAACCCTCTCTATACGTCCTTCCTGAAAAGTCCAACGAGAAAAATAATGCCCCGACAAATTTAAGACCTTGAGTTACAGTATTTAAGACCAGCATATAACATTTGGAACGAATTTAAGACTTTTCAAGGCCTTACATTTAGAAACATGAATTTAAGACTTTTTAAGACTTTTAAGGATGCGCGGACACCCTGGCTACAGTGTGTGTTGGTCTCGGGTGGAGAAGGACCCGCTAAATTGATAATATTTTTTAATAACCAGCTATTAATTACCGCATTAAAAAGGGAGCTTACCTTCAAACTCTCCCCTGGAGCCATAGGGGTCCCTGTAGCTCTCTATGAAACCTATGTAACTGAGAGGAGGAGGAGGGAAACATAAGGTCAATATAACACCAGGTTAGTTTCACTGGAATCGATGTCTTAACCACAACAAAGAACATGCCATAATAGCACTGCTTCAGTAGGTTGGTACTAAAAAGGGGCAGATGTTCAACATTCCATGAGCCTATTCCTCGAGGGAAATGGTCCAGGATGTGGAAAAAATGTGATGATTCAGTTAAGAGATCTTGTGATTCAGATGCATGTACCTCTCAACGGTTGGCCCCTTGTCTTTGATCCAGAAGCGCGAGCCCTCCTTGTGTGCGTCGATGGAGCCGAAGGTGAAGCTTCGCCGGTACCCCTCCAGCATCTTCTCCTGGTTCTCACTGGCAGCATGGGCCTGTCCATTGGGCAGGGTTCATGAGGAGATGGAGGGCAGAAATGTTCCGAGTTGAGGAAGGACATTTCGTTGGACTTTGACAGAGCCTGTGTCCGGTTCTTTGCCCGTGTACGTCATGTTCTTGAAACAATAACTTGAGGAATTTTTTACAGCGCTAAAGTGACCAAATGACCATGCACTTTGTTCCAAATATGTTGTCACTATAAACTGCACCCCTTTAGGAATACTATTTTTCATTTAACATCTACAAAAATGTAAACCTAAGACACATTTGCAAATTACACAAATAAATGTATGCAGAGTTTGCTCTGGGAATCGTGCTAATCTGGGATCAATACGCACCCCCCCCCCCCCCCCAACCCTGACCCTAACTATGCTCACACAAACAGCCGCCCCCTCACCTGGGCCTTTTCGAGGTAGTGGCTGACTCTCTCCATGATCTGGGCGTAGTCCCCCCTCTTCACTGTGAACTCTTTGTCTTCAAAGCTGAAGCTGCCGCAGCGCGTCTCCCCCTCTCCGTCGACGGCGCAGTCTGCACGGCCAAACAGTCAACACCTTGTTTCAGGCAATCCGCACAACGAATGACCCCAACCCGTGTGCCTCAACAACGCAAGTATGGTAGCCATACTGGGATTGATCAAAGATTCAAAACAAACGCTGTTGACCCTTATGCAACCCTTATACATTTAACACACACACACAGTACCTGACGTCACTGCCGACGCCAGGCGCACCTCGTAGCTCATCTTCCCCCCCTTCTCCGTTTTGAACAGGCGTGTGTTGTAGGCAGACAGGTTCTATGGGCGCACACACACACACACACACACACACACACACACACACACACACACACACACACACACACACACACACACACACACACACACACACACACACACACACACACACACACACACACACACACACACACACACGTTTAACATGACCCCAGTCTGCAAACAAGGTGGTTGCCTTTCAAGGTGGAGCATGCTCAAAGAACACTGCCCCATGCAATAAACCGCTCATTAACTTGCTCATTAATTTGTTGCGATTCAATGTCAGATTCGGAAATCTGGCATGATTTATACTGTATGAAGGAACTGGGTGAGCGTCATCATGATAATCATGGCATGTGAAAGTGACTGATTTGAAAGTGATCCGGCTTTGAAGAGCAGAAGGCTCGGAAAGGCAGCCAGCAGCTCACCTGGGAGTCGAGGAACTTCTGGGCCAGCTCAGCGTCCTCCAGACCACAGTTCCCTGAGAAGTAGGTGGTGATGCCCTGTGGATGCACGACAGGAAAGGTTACACAATGTCCAGCACCATGTCAGTCATTTCTACAAGTCCCCTTCTACATGTAGAGCACTTCTTGGGCCCCTCGGGCCTAAAAAAAAAAAAAGTTTGGTTCCTGTTGGTTGTCAGTTGAGGTCATGGGTAGGTAGGGAATTTATTTATTTTTTTTTATTTATTTTTTTCCAGCGGGAGCGAATGATAGGTAGGTTGTTTTCATTTAAAACGAGAAAATTCGCTCATCCTTGTATAGAATGAAGAGGTGCTGTACCAAAACGTAATTATAGTTTGCATCAAATATTTATTTTATTTCATTTTTTTTTTTTAAGGCCTCTCCCGGGGCCCCACCTTGCTGCCCAGCCCCAGCTGTTTCTGTTTGTCCTCCAGGGAGAAGAGGGCGGAGGAGCAGCTGTCCCACAGGGCCTCCATCTCGCTGGGCTGCTCCGTGAACGACTGGCTGGCGAAAACCAGGGCTTTCAGCTTGTCCTGGGGGGGCCGACACAGAAACACACTCCAGATTAGCAGGTTTAGGACTTTAACCGTTGGTATCTGAACTCATCTCCTCAACGAAAGGACCTTCTCGTTTGAAAAACACAAGTTTTAGCACGGAGGTTCGTTTTCAAAGGAGAAGCACTCTCACCTTTGGTAGGTTCGGGATGAACTTGGTGTCTCCGAAAGATTTGTAGTTTCCCATGTTTGCATAAAGACCGGCTGCATATACCAGGAAGGCCTATTACAGACACATTAGAGAACACAGTTACTCTTCATGTTGGGAAACTTTGAGTGGACATAGACGCCGAGGGAAGGAGGTGGGATGGGGATATCCTGACATCGCCAGACCAATTTGTAAATGCATTAGTCTGAAACCTCTTGATTTCCAAGGGGCTTTATCAACGGTTGTTTGAACATTTTATTGAACAACAATTAACAGAGGTGTTAAAAAACACAATAAAGCCCAAAGGCTTGTTTCCATTGTGGTCCTTTAGATGGGAAGGGAGGAATAACACATGGAATAAAACATGGAGAACAAACACAGCACGTGGACTGCAACGTTGAGGAAAAAAGGGGAATAAAATAAATAAAACAAGGGATCAGTTCCCAGACAGACAAGCAGACACACAGACAGTACAATATTCCTAGTACTTCAGGGATCTTTTGATTTTGTTTAAGGTTGCAGACCAAAATACCTCTGGCTCAATCTGATAGGCCTACAACCAATTAGAGAAAAGATCAGCAGCTACCATCTTGTTTGTTTATGAAAATACTGCCACTTATAAGATACGGTTGTGTTTGGTCAGTTGGAAATCTGGCCAGATGCATATGCCAGAGAAAATAAAACATGAGCTCGCAGACTTGTTTGGTTTTCAGGATAGGATGAGGTTGGAGCGACCAGGAAAGGGAGGAAGAGGAAGGGAGAGTGTGTGAAGGAGAGTGATGATGCACCTGGTACTCCTCACTGGTAAGCCCAGCTGCCATGGCGACTGGCTCCAGTTCAGCAGCTGGTTGTTTACGGAAGATCTTTTGAAGCAGCACGAAGATGTTTGCAGACTCTGGGGAGGTCTGCAGCAGAACCGCCAGGCTACCATACCTACAGATACAGAGTTAGATATAGAGGTCAATGAAGAGCTACCATAAGCCGTACATCTCATTTAACTAGGGACAAAGTATGGAAAGTATTTTCTCCTACATACTATCAATGGGTTTTACTTTTACTCAGAAGTCTGGACTTGGGAACGTCGTTCATGAACAATTCAACGTAATGCTTGTTTTCACGTCGACGTACCAGGCTGCCCGGGAGAGGTAGTGGGAGTACATCTGTTCCCGCGGTGACAGCAGGCTGAACGCCTCTCTGCAGTCCAGCGCAGAGACACCGATGTCATTAGGGAGGTAATACTGGGAGTCCACCATGTTCAAACTGGAATTTAATACTGGCGAAGAAAACCTGCAAATAGAAAATATATTGGAAAGTATTTAACAACTCATAGACAAATGGTGAAGATTTAGAAGAAGGAGAAGTGCAGCTTAGGATTTAGAACAAGGAACAAGGTTAAACCGAAAGTGAAAGAATAACAGACAGATAGGAGACCAGCCTGGACCAGGCTTTGGGTAAGAAAGAATGCTCATTTGCATCCAATAAAAGTGCATAACTCGATCTGGGAGAAGTATTTGACCTGTGGTGATTATGTGCTGATCATTACAAAATAACTATTTGTGTATATGATTTGTCCTCATGACAACTTCACTATTGGTACACCGACCATCCATCAACTGAGAAGGAGAAGAGCTAGCTAGAATTAGGCTCAATAACAAATTAGCAATAAGATGCAGGCCAACGGCTCATTTCACCACGAGTAAAGTGAAGCATTTCAATTCGTTTCCGACCACACTGTTGTGTCCAGCCCCTTACTTTTATATTTTAAGTAAACGTTCAACTCAGCAATGCTAGCTCATGCCCAGTATCTGGGCTCCTAACGGGGAAAGCTCAGTCGATCGATGATATTCCTACAAAAAACAGCCTCTGTGTAAACGTGAACATATTCTGATATTAGCTTCCCGGGGTGCAGAAGTCATTATAAACAACATTTAAACAACATGCATTACTACCTGAATCACTCACACAGCCGTCACGTCAAAATGCAACCTCACGCTCTCTGTGTTCATTCAACGCACGACCCTCCTTTCGACCAATCACAGAGCGCCTCACAAGCTCGAGCAACAAGTCCAGTCACCCTCATACGCTCACCTTGGACCAACTTTCATGATCCTAAATGAGTTATAATGATTGATAGTCATGTTTAACCATACACAAAATTTTTTCGGGAAACTCTTCCTCTCATCTGGGCGCTTTCAGCATTCTCTGTCAACGCTCGGTTTCGTCCTTCTCCGCCCCCTCACCCCCCTGCTGCCAACCCAACTCCGTTGTGATTGGTTAGCTTCCTTGAAGCGCGCGCGCGGGCAGATTTGACCAGGCATATGGGGGCGCGGCATGAGTGCCTCTACGTAGATGATTTCCCGGAAATGTGAACAAGTGAATCGCAAACGTTGTCCCGAGTGTTTAGCGCTCTGCACAGCCACCCCATACTGTCAGCAGGGAACACGTCGAAATGCATGTACGTCATTATTTGACAGTTTAGTATTGTTAAACATGACTATCAATCATTATAACAACGTTTATAGGTCATAAAAGTCGAAAAAGCATAATAGGTCCCCTTTAAATACCACACTTTAAATACCGTGCTAACGTTCAAAACGGGTGCACAAAATCAGTACCAACTGCAACAACTTTATTGTATGAGGTATAACTGATCAAAGAACGTACTGTCCTACCTTGGGTGTGCTGGCTGCGTCTCCTGAGAGCAGGATCAGGATGAGAGCTCCGTCCTCTACGGCGCTTTTTAAAGCTGATCTGGGTGGGCCACACCAAGGAGGGGGGGGGGTATATCATTATTTGAAGTCACACCATTTCTAGGAAATGCTCTGCTTTCCTGCCACCCCTGGAGAGTAGATGAACAAGGCAAGTGCGCAAGAGCTGGAGTCGGTACCTAAACGCTACACTGTCGGATGTTCATGCGGAATTGTGCATTTCTCCACGGGCTCAATAAATTACATCTTCTTCTTATACCTCCTTATAATGTTAAATATGATATAACATGCAATGCACATGGATTAGCCTATAGACCTACCGACATGTTTATCTTTATATGTTTCCAATATGTATGCAGGCCTAAATATCGCTGGATAACACTTGTTTTTACTTTATATTTGTGTTGTATTTAATTGTTTAATCAAATTTAGCAAGTAAACTGAGTGTTTAAAGCAGGTCAAGGACGAAATAGCACAATACAGATAACGGACAAGTGCGAATGAACGAGCTTGAAGGTTCGCGAATGTTCGTGAACCTTTCACGTCATTTGACGCGATCGTCCGTTGCCAGGCAACGGACGACGCGATCATCTGTTGCCAGGCAGGTTTGGAATGGATTACGTATGGATGACGCGCCCGGTACAAATTTGGCAGCCGGTACAAATTTGGCATGACACTGCCGTTATTCAACAGGACACACAAAACACAGCGCACCGCACACACAACCAACAGACATGTAATTCTCAGTAACGGTGGCAGTAACACTACACTACACACAACAAGTAAACACTCAACAACACACAACTAAATTCTACCGAGCACACACCCCAAACCCGTTAACCCCAACACATAAAGGAAATAAAACCCCTTTTCCCCAACTGGCATCTCGGATCCCCAGAATCCCCGGCGCGACCCCCGTAGGAGTCGCCACAGTATGCATCATTATGCCGCGTTTCCACTGCAGGGTGCGGTACGGTTCGGTTCGGTTTGCAAAGGTGTGGTATAGTGGTGGAGAGGAGGAGCTAGTGGTGAGGCTGGAGGAGCTCGACCTTCACAGTAGTATTGTGTGGTTAAAGTATACATTGTAGCATTGTGAGGTCAGTATATTATGCAGTATTGTGTGGTTAAAGTATATATTATAGTATTGTGAGGTCAGAGTATGCAGTATTGTGAGGATAAAGTATGCATTGTAGTATTGTGAGGTCAGAGTGTATAATACAGTATTGTGAGGTTAAAGTATATATTGTAGTATTGTGAGGTCAGAGTGTATAATGCAGTATTGTGAGGTCAGAGTATATAATGCAGTATTGTGAGGTTAAAGTATATATTGTAGTATTGTGAGGTCAGTATATTATGCAGTATTGTGAGGTTAAAGTATATATTGTAGTATTGTGAGGTCAGAGTATATAATGCAGTATTGTGAGGTTAGTATTGTGAGGTCAGAGTATATCATGCAGTATTGTAAGGGTAAAGTATATATTGTAGTATTGTGAGGTCAGAGTGTATAATGCAGTATTGTGAGGTTAAAGTATCGTGAGGTCAGAGTATATAATGCAGTATTGTGAGGTTAAAGTATATATTGTAGTATTGTGAGGTCAGAGTATATAATGCAGTATTGTGAGGTTAGTATTGTGAGGTCAGAGTGTATAATGCAGTATTGTGAGGTTATCTGCTCATAGCAACCATCTCCATGGTTACTGCAGCAACAGGCAGCCACGGCTCCAGTCCGGTCGGAGAATCCATGCCTTGTTTTGGAGTCGAGCAGTGAACCCGTAGATAAAGACGGGAGCATCGAGTACAGAAATATTTTATTAAACCGAAAGTGATACAGTATAAATGCTGCTATTGGGAGTTTCCACAAAGTAAACAAAGCGCAACGTTGTCGTACAGTCTCAAACGAAACCAACTAAACAGGGGAGACGGAGTGTCCTCCCAGAGGTCCTCAGGTAAGAAGCCCCCTAGGTGTCCTCCCAGAGGTCCTCAGGTGAAGAACGTGCGGGCCGCCCTCTGGGTGTCCTCCCAGAGGTCCTCAGGTGAGGAACCCCATGGGTGTCCTCCCAGAGGTCCTCAGGTAAGAAACCTCCTAGGCGTCCTCCCAGAGGTCCTCAGATAAGAAAACCCCTGGGCGTCCTCCCAGAGGTCCTCAAGTAAGAAACCCCTAGGCGTCCTCCCAGAGGTCCTCAGATAAGAAACCCCCTGGGTGTCCTCCCAGAGGTCCTCAGATAAGAAACCCCCTGGGTGTCCTCCCAGAGGTCCTCAGATAAGAAACCCCCTGGGTGTCCTCCCAGAAGTCCTCAGGCGAGGAAGGCCCGGGCCGCCCTCTGGGTGTCCTCCCAGAGGTCCTCAGGTGAGGAACCCCATGGGTGTCCTCCCAGAAGTCCTCAGGCGAGGAAGGCCCGGGCCGCCCTCTGGGTGTCCTCTCAGAGGTCCTCAGGTGAGGAACCCCCTGGGTGTCCTCCCAGAGGTCCTCAGACGAGGAAGGCCCGGGCGGCCCTCTGGGTGTCGGGACTGCTGGCGTAGCGGCGCAGCAGGTCCCTGGCGGTCGTCTGCAGGGCCTCCGTCACCAGGGTGGAGCCCCGGGCCAGGTGGAGCACCACCAGGCTGCACTCCACCACGTCGGGGTGGCTGTACGTCTGGGGGGACAGAGGGGGCGCCGATCAGCACCGTCCTACGAGGGGAGAGGCTAGGGCGACGCTAGGTCACGTTGAACTACAATTACAAAAAAAGCCTTTTGCTAATTTTATTTTCCTGTTAATGTATTATATGTTTTAACAACCCCTTTTTATTTTTTTCTCTCTCTTAAACTCAGTAGCACTTTGAGATTTCTGAATGTTAAGGGCTATTATTATAATTATTATTATTATTTAGCAGACACTTTTATCCAAAGCGACTCTACAAATTAAACATATTAAATTAAATATATTCTCTACAAATTAAATATATTATTATTATTATTTAGCAGACGCTTTTATCCAGAGCGACCTACATCGGTTAATAAACACATTGACACACCGACGGCAGAGTCTACCATGCAAGGCGACAGCCAGCTCGTCAGGAGCAGTTGGGGTTAAGTGTCTTGCTCAGGGACTCATCAACACTCAGCTAGGAGGGGCTGGGGATCGAACTAGCAACCTTTCGGTTACAAGGCAACTGCTCTACCTCCTGAGCTAAGCCGAGCTAAGCCGACCCCCAGTTGTACTGCAGTATCTTAGTTTGTAATGAATCGAGCTAGTTAAAGTTGGTGGTTTGTGACGAGTTGAGCTAGTAACAGGATGATATACAGTATATCGTTGGTAAAGTCCTTCCTTTGGAGCATTATTCAGAGTTAGGTCAAGTTGTGAGGGGTCAGACCTTGATGGTGTCGGGCAGCAGAGCCAGGTCTTTCTGGTAGAGGGTCATCTGGGCCGACAGACTCATCAGGGTCTCCGGCTCCTCCGGCCTAGAGACACAGTTTAGATACTGGGGTTAGAACCAGTTACACTCCCTCTGTTAGAATAGATACTGGGTTTAGAACCAGTAACCATCCCACTGTAAGAACCATAGATACTGGGTTTAGAACCAGTAACCATCCCTCTGTTAGAATAGATACTGGGTTTAGAACCAGTAACCATCCCTCTGTTAGAACCATAGATACTGGGTTTAGAACCAGTAACCATCCCACTGTTAGAACCATAGATACTGGGTTTAGAACCAGTAACCATCCCACTGTTAGAACCATAGATACTGGGTTTAGAACCAGTAACCATCCCACTGTTAGAACCATAGATACTGGGTTTAGAACCAGTAACCATCCCTCTGTTAGAACCATAGATACTGGGTTTAGAACCAGTAACCATCCCACTGTTAGAACCATAGATACTGGGTTTAGAACCAGTAACCATCCCACTGTTAGAACCATAGATACTGGGTTTAGAACCAGTAACACTCCCAGATACACGTCACCCCTCTAGCTCTAAAGCCTGGTTCTAGTCCCCAGCGTACCCCTGGTCCTGGCTCTGGTCCTGGCTCTGGTCCATGCTCTGGCCCTGGCCCTGGTCCTGGTCCTGGCTCTGGCTCTGGTCCTGGTCCTGGCCCTGGCTCCCCTGCTGGTGGGCCCGGGCGTGGTGGAGCACTAGGCCGGTCAGCCGCTCCTGGACGCGGGCCACGTCCCGCTGGGTGGCCTGGTACGCCGCGTGGGGCTCCGACAGCAGCACCGCCGCACGCCTGCTCAGCGCCGTCGCCTCGGTAACCGTCGCCTCGGTAACCGCCGTCTCAGTTACCGTCACCCCGGTAACCGCCTCCCCGGCCACGGCCACGGCCACATTAGGCAGCTCCTGATTGGCTGAGGTGGCTGAGGGGGCGTGGCTCCACCAGAGGTCGAACAGGAAGCGGTAGTTGAGGAAGGCCTGCAGGCTGGTGAGGGCCGCCGACGCCTCCGTCGCCACGGGAACCAGAACCTTCTGGAACCTCCGGGAAAACACGCTGACGTCACCTGAGGAGATTTAAGATTCAAAACGTTAAACTTCTTAAAGAGTCTGATGTCATCGAAGGAGGAGGAGGAGGAGGAGGAGGAGGAGGAGGAGGAGGAGGAGGAGGAGGAGGAGGAGGAGGAGGAGGAGGAAAGGAACCCACCATCGGGGAAGATCAGGGAGCAGAGCATGGCGGACATGCTGTCGTGGCCGACCCCCCGCGGAGCCTCCACCGCCTCCCAGACCGCCTTCATCAGCTCGTCATCGTCAACGCCCCTCAGCCAGAGCAGCACGGCCGTGGACAGACACACTGCGACGTGGGACACCACCTAGTGACGGAGGAGGAGGTCAAGAGACACACAGACACACCACCTAGTGACGGAGGAGGAGGTCAAGAGACACACAGACACAACACCTGATGATGGAGGAGGAGGAAGTTAAGAAACACACTGAGAGACATGAGGCACCACCTAATGATGAAGGAGGAGGACATCAAGAGACACAGAGAGACATGAGGCACCACCTAATGATGAAGGAGGAGGAGGACATCAAGAGACAGAGAGACATGAGGCACCACCTAATGATGGAGGAGGACATCAAGAGACAGAGAGAGACATGAGGCACCACCTAATGATGAAGGAGGAGGAGGACATCAAGAGACAGAGAGAGACATGAGGCACCACCTAATGATGGAGGAGGAGGAGGACATCAAGAGACAGAGAGAGACATGAGGCACCACCTAATGATGGAGGAGATCACCACACTGAGAGACAGACTCAGACCGACATGTAGTAGACAGACAGACATGAAGTAGACAGACAGACATGTAGTAGACAGACAGACATGTAGTAGACAGACAGACATGTAGTAGACAGACAGACATGTAGTAGACAGACAGACATGTAGTAGACAGACAGCCATGTAGAAGACAGACAGACAGACATGTAGTAGACAGACAGACATGTAGTAGACAGACAGACATGTAGTAGACAGACAGCCATGTAGAAGACAGACAGACAGACATGTAGTAGACAGACAGCCATGTAGAAGACAGACAGACAGACATGTAGTAGACAGACAGATATGTAGTAGACAGACATGTAGTAGACAGACAGACATGTAGTAGACAGACAGACATGTAGTAGACAGACCTGGTGTGCGGGGCTGCTGCTGCTCAGTTGACTCTTCTCAACAGAGGCGAGATCCTTCAGGAGGGTCGTGACCCCAGAACCTCCTGCTACCCCGAACTCCTGCTGCCACACCGCACGCACCCGGTCCTGGGGGGGCTCGGGGCCGGACCCCCCCCGGGGAGGACCGGGTCTGGCCCAGGGGTGGGACGAGACGGCCTCGCACTCCGTTAAGGCAGCACTGAGGATCTCAGCCACGCAGAAACACAACCTGTGGACCTGCACACCACAACACACACATAAACACACACATTTATACACACACACACATGCACGATCAGCAGGTACACCATGGCATTTAGAATACATACGATGATAAGAGATTATATGATCTGTATAATACAATATGACTAGAAGTCAAATGTGTACCCACCAGCATGCCATCTTGGGTAGTGGGTACTTCCTGTGTACTGGGTACCCCCTCGGTACTGGGTACATCCTGTGTACTGGGTACCCCCTCGGTACTGGTGACTTCTTGGGTACTGGGTACCCCCTCGGTACTGGGTACTTCCTGTGTACTGGGTACCAGCTCGGTACTGGTGACTTCTTGGGTACTGGGTACTTCTTGGGTACTGGGTACTTCCTGGGTACTGGGTACTCCAATGGTATGGGGTAATCCCTCGGTACTGGGTACTTCCTGGGTACTGGGTACTTCCTGGGTACTGGCTACTCCATTAGTATGGAGTACTCCCTTGGAACTGGATACTTCCTGGGCTTTGAGTACTTGCTGTGCCCCCACCCAGTCCAGGCTAGCGGCTAGTCCCTTAGCACAGCGTAGCGCTATGGTGTGAGCTAGCTGGCTCTCCCCCGCTAGGCGGGCTATCGTCGCGGCGGCCCGCAGCGAGGGGGCGTCGCTCTTCTTAGACACCACCTTGGCCGCGTCGAAGCCCGCCCCCGCAGCCACGTAACTGGTGGGTCAGAAGACAGAGACACCTGATTGGACCACATCCATCTGTACACAACTTGATCATCCATCAGTGTATGTATAAGTACACAAAGCAGTATATCTATATTAGGGCTTTAACTTTTGCCCAAAAATCATATTCGAAGTTCGTTTGTTTATTAATATTCAAATATTTATTAATAATATTTTGCTTATACTTCAGTAAGACTTACCGGTCTTGCGTGTTCCAACGGTTTATTAGGTTTCTAATAAGTCGTGTCTAATCAATACTTCATTCACTGCCTCTACCGTGGTCATTACAATATTATGAATAGACTGCGTGACGTCTCTCCCTCTTGGCCCATAACAGGTTCCAATATTAAGGGCTGCCTAATATTCGTTCGAATTTTGATTGATTTTTTGATATTCAAATTATATTCGAATAACGAAGTTCGGAGTCAAAGCCCTAATGTATAAGTATACAAAGCAGTATATCTATATAGTAGTGTGTGAACCACTTGGCAGCAGCAGAAGGTATGAGATCATATATATATATATATATAAAGCAGTATATCTATACAAGAGTGCATGTACTATTCGACAGCAGCTGACCGGTATATGTATTAGTATATAATTCAGTGCATCTATAAGAGTGTGTGTACCACTTGGCAGCAGCTGAAGGTTTATTAGTATATAAAGCAGTATATCTATAGGAGTGTGTACCACTTGGCAGCGGCAGGAGGTATGGTATATGTATTAGTATATAAAGCAGAATATCTATAGTAGTATGTACCACTAAGGGCAGCGGCAGGAGGTATGGTATATGTATTAGTATATAAAGCAGTATATCTATAGTAGTATGTACCACTAAGGGCAGCGGCAGGAGGTATGGTATATGTATTAGTATATAAAGCAGTATATGTATAGGAGTGTGTACCACTTGGCAGCGGCAGGAGGTATGGTATATGTATTAGTATATAAAGCAGTATATCTATAGTAGTATGTACCACTAAGGGCAGCGGCAGGAGGTATGGTATATGTATTAGTATATAAAGCAGTATATGTATAGGAGTGTGTACCACTTGGCAGCGGCCGACAGGTGTCCATCTTTCTCCAGGGCTGCGGCCCAGGACACGTAGAGCCCCTTCAGAACCATGTCCTGGTCCGGCAGTCTGGCCCGGGCCAGAGCTATAGCTTCTCTACAGGGATAATGTATACGTTACACACACCTCTAGAGATAATATATACATTATACACACCTCTAGAGATAATTACACACACCTCTAGAGATAATATATACATTACACACACCTCTAGAGATAATGTATACGTTACACACACAAAGATAATATATACATTAGACACACCTCTGGAGATAATATATAAATTATACACATACTTCTCTAGAGAGATAATGTATACATTCCACACACACACACACACACCTCTAGAGATAATACATACATTATACACATACTTCTCTACAGAGATATTATATAGATTACACACACATCTCTAGAGATAATATATACATTATACACATACAGTGATATACATTACACACACCTCTAGAGATAATATATACATTATACACATACAGTGATATACATTACACACACCTCTAGAGTAGGGATCGACCGATATATCGGTCGGCCGATATCATCAGCCGAAATTCGCGGTTTTTACGTGTATCGTATCGGCCGATACGCGGCTGATTTTTGCAGATTTTATTTTTTTTTACTTGTTCTACCTCACCTGTTTTTAATATTTGTTAAATATTGTTCATCTACTTGTTCTACTTCACCTGTTTTTAATATTTGTTAAATATTGTTTTTTATATTGAAGTTCAAAAAAATTTTTCCTTTAAAAAAAAAGATAATATATACATTATACACGTAGAGATAATCTATCCATTCCAGCCTCACCTGTACATCTTGTGTGAGTGCAGCAGCTCTATCGCTTCGTACAGCTTGTTGATTGACAGCAGGAAGGAGGCGGCTTTCAAATGCTGATCCTGCAGACAGAGCTGCTTCACATAGTCCTGCACCGTCCGGACCCACACCTTGTAGCCACCTGCACAGGTAACACACCTTTATACACCACCCTCACAGGTAACGCACCTTAATACACCACCCTCACAGGTAACGCACCTTAATACACCACCCTCACAGGTAACGCACCTTCATACACCACCCTCACAGGTAACGCACCTTAATACACCACCCTCACAGGTAACGCACCTTTATACACCACCCTCACAGGTAACGCACCTTAATACACCACCCTCACAGGTAACGCACCTTAATACACCACCCTCACAGGTAACGCACCTTAATACACCACCCTCACAGGTAACGCACCTTCATACACCACCCTCACAGGTAACGCACCTTAATACACCACCCTCACAGGTAACGCACCTTAATACACCACCCTCACAGGTAACGCACCTTAATACACCACCCTCACAGGTAACGCACCTTCATACACCACCCTCACAGGTAACGCACCTTCATACACCACCCTCACAGGTAACGCACCTTCATACACCACCCTCACAGGTAACGCACCTTCATACACCACCCTCACAGGTAACGCACCTTCATACACCACCCTCACAGGTAACGCACCTTCATACACCACCCTCACTGGTAACGCACCTCAATACACCACCCTCACAGGTAACGCACCTCAATACACCACCCTCACAGGTAACGCACCTCAATACACCACCCTCACAGGTAACGCACCTCAATACACCACCCTCACAGGTAACGCACCTCAATACACCACCCTCACAGGTAACACACCTTAATACACCACCCTCACAGGTAACACACCTTAATACACCACCCTCACAGGTAACACACCTTAATACACCACCCTCACAGGTAACACACCTTAATACACCACCCTCACAGGTAACACACCTTCATACACCACCCTCACAGGTAACACCTTCATACACCACCCTCACAGGTAACACACCTTAATACACCACCCTCACAGGTAACACACCTTAATACACCACCCTCACAGGTAACACACCTTAATACACCACCCTCACAGGTAACACACCTTAATACACCACCCTCACAGGTAACACACCTTAATACACCACCCTCACAGGTAACACACCTTAATACACCACCCTCACAGGTAACACACCTTAATACACCACCCTCACAGGTAACACACCTTAATACACCACCCTCACAGGTAACACACCTTAATACACCACCCTCACAGGTAACACACCTTTATACACCACCCTCACAGGTAACACACCTTTATACACCACCCTCACAGGTAACACACCTTTATACACCACCCTCACAGGTAACACACCTTTATACACCACCCTCACAGGTAACACACCTTAATACACCACCCTCACAGGTAACACACCTTAATACACCACCCTCACAGGTAACACACCTTAATACACCACCCTCACAGGTAACACCTTCATACACCACCCTCACAGGTAACACCTTCATACACCACCCTCACAGGTAACACCTTCATACACCACCCTCACAGGTAACACACCTTCATACACCACCCTCACAGGTAACACACCTTCATACACCACCCTCACAGGTAACACACCTTCATACACCACCCTCACAGGTAACACCTTAATACACCACCCTCACAGGTAACACCTTAATACACCACCCTCACAGGTAACACACCTTAATACACCACCCTCACAGGTAACACCTTAATACACCACCCTCACAGGTAACACCTTAATACACCACCCTCACAGGTAACACCTTAATACACCACCCTCACAGGTAACACCTTAATACACCACCCTCACAGGTAACACACCTTCATACACCACCCTCACAGGTAACACCTTCATACACCACCCTCACAGGTAACACCTTAATACACCACCCTCACAGGTAACACCTTAATACACCACCCTCACAGGTAACACCTTAATACACCACCCTCACAGGTAACACCTTAATACAGTCTGTCAGCTTCAGTCTGTCCTCTATCACAGCTACAGTCTGTCCTTCATCACAGCTACAGTCTGTCCTTCATCACAGTCTGTCCTTTATCACAGTCTGTCCTTTATCACAGCTACAGTCTGTCCTTCATCACAGTCTGTCCTTCATCACAGCTACAGTCTGGCCTGTATCACGGCTCCAGGTGTAGTTCCGGGTCTCACCTGTGGGGGCGATAGCGAGCAGGTGGTCGTTGAGCTCTCCCCTCTCGGTGGCCGTCCTCAGGGCTCCCTCCACGTCTCCGCTCCACAGCCGCAGGTACACCACCGAGTCAGGGTGACCTGCAGCCAGGTGGGCTTCCTCTGTGCGCACGCGCGCACACACACACACACACACACACACACACACACACACACACACACACACACACACACACACACACACACACACACACACACACACACACACACACACACACACACACACACACACACACACACACACACACACACACACACACAGTATCTTTCTCCTCCTGCTAGCAACACCGTTCCTTAGCAATGCTAGGTGTCCTAGCCACTAGTGTTCTCAATGATACTGTGCGGTACTGATGTTAGCCGCTAGTGGTTTTATTGCTATTAGTGTGAGCGGTACTGATGCTAGCCGCTAGTGGTTTTGTTGCTACTGTTGGTGTGAGCGGTACTGATGTTAGCCGCTAGTGGTTTTGTTGCTACTAGTGTGAGCGGTACTGATGTTAGCCGCTAGTGGTTTTATTGCTATTAGTGTGAGCGGTACTGATGTTAGCCGCCAGTGGTTTTGTTGCTACTATTAGTGTGAGCTGTACTGATGTTAGCCGCCAGTGGTTTTGTTGCTACTATTAGTGTGAGCGGTACTGATGTTAGCCGCCAGTGGTTTTGTTGCTACTGTTGGTGTGAGCGGTACTGATGTTAGCCGCCAGTGGTTTTGTTGCTACTAGTGTGAGCGGTACTGATGTTAGCCGCCAGTGGTTTTGTTGCTACTAGTGTGAGCGGTACTGATGTTAGCCGCCAGTGGTTTTGTTGCTACTAGTGTGAGCGGTACTGATGTTAGCCGCCAGTGGTTTTGTTGCTGCTGTTGGTGTGAGCGGTACTGATGTTAGCCGCCAGTGGTTTTGTTGCTACTAGTGTGAGCGGTACTGATGTTAGCCGCCAGTGGTTTTGTTGCTGCTGTTGGTGTGAGCGGTACTGATGTTAGCCGCTAGTGGTTTTGTTGCTACTGTTGGTGTGAGCGGTACTGATGTTAGCCGCCAGTGGTTTTGTTGCTACTAGTGTGAGCGGTACTGATGTTAGCCGCTAGTGGTTTTGTTGCTACTGTTGGTGTGAGCGGTACTGATGTTAGCCGCCAGTGGTTTTGTTGCTACTAGTGTGAGCGGTACTGATGTTAGCCGCCAGTGGTTTTGTTGCTACCGTTGGTGTGAGCGGTACTGATGTTAGCCGCCAGTGGTTTTGTTGCTACTAGTGTGAGCGGTACTGATGTTAGCCGCCAGTGGTTTTGTTGCTGCTGTTAGTGTGAGCGGTACTGATGTTAGCCGCCAGTGGTTTTGTTGCTGCTGTTAGTGTGAGCGGTACTGATGTTAGCCGCCAGTGTCGAGCTCACCTTCCTCCTGGAACATGCTGTGGAGGGCGGGCCGGTCTGAGAACAGCCCCAGCTGGAGGTGGGGTCCCTTGCCCGGGACACAGCCTGCAGGGGGCGCTGACGACACAACACACAACCGCACACATGAACCTTCTAAATCGGAATAAGAGACCAATTAGCTGGAGGTGGGGCTCTGGCCGCGCCCCTCCACCGCTATAATGAGTTTGTTTCAAAAGGGCTTCACACAATCATACACACACTCAATATTAACTAACACACCAACGGTCGTCCATCTAGGCCACCTGTCATGATGGCATCAACTGGGTTGACTGACGGTTGCTATGGTAACCCAGACGTGCATGCTCTGTATGTGACGGTTGCCAGGGTAACAGGCTCACTTGGGCCGTGTGTGACGGTTGCCAGGGTAACAGGCTCACCTGGGCTGTGTGTGGCGGTTGCCGGGGTAACAGGCTCACCTGGGCTGTGTGTGGCGGTTGCCGGGGTAACAGGCTCACCTGGGCTGTGTGTGATGGTTGCCAGGGTAACGCAGTCCTCCAGCAGGTCCTCTTTGGAGCGGTGGTCCATGGCAGTGCTGAGAGGAAGCATGGAGCGAGCCTTCTTCCTCTTCATCAACTCTACGCACAGACACACACACACACACACACACACACACACGTTTGAGACTTCTCCTATACGTCATATCATGTAATAAGTGTCATGTATTAAATACAACGTTTCAAAAGGGTCAACACATTCGCCGTCTTTGAGGAAGTTGGGAACTTGGTGTTGAATATATTTAACCAGATGATGCAATAATATCATAGCACTGTAAGAGAATATAGTAGCATGTAAGAGACACACCTGGCTTCTCCTTGGTCCTCAAGGGTGCAGGGGGCTTCTTCATCCCTCCACCTGCTGGAAACACACCACAAGACCACCTTAGCATGCTAACAATAGCAGCTAACATGGCACACAGTAGCATGGCTAACACCAGTGTCCTGTGTGTGCGCGTGCGTGCGTGTGTTACCTGTTGACAACGAGCCGTTGGTTCCATTCTGTTCGTCCTCGTCTCGCTCCCCGTTGACACTCCTCGTGTCCCTCTCCCTCCACCCTCTCTCTCCATTCACTGCCTTAGTCTCTCTCTCTCTATTAACACCGACAGTCTCTCTCTCGCCGTTGACTCTCTTAGGGTCTCTCTCCCGCCACCCTCTCTCTCCAGTCACTGCCTTAGTCTCCGTCTCTCCGTTCACGGCCTTGGTCTCCCTCTCTCCATCAACACTCCTAGTCCCTCCCTCACTAGCTTCTCTCTCTCCAACAGGCGGCGACTCTCCCTCTCGCTGCCCGCCGGCGGCCATGTTGATCTTCTTCTGCTTGTTCTTCTCCCTCAGTCCCACCGGCTTCTTGCCTGAGGAAGAGGAAGTTAAGGTAAACAGGGTTGACACTTTCAGATCAGGCTGTACTGTAGTCCTACACGGTACTGGTAGTCCTACTGGGACCAGTCTCTCCTCTCCTATTGGGAACAAGCTAGAGTCTTGCGAGCTGGAGAAAACTGGTCAGGCCAATCACATCGTATATAGAGTTCGTGGGCGGGCTTAACATAACGTCGACTGAGTTGCGTTGGTTCAGTGTAAAATCTGTTTGGTCCCTGGTACATGATTGATTGTAGCGCTATCCTATTGCGTGCAGAAGGAATATGGAAGACCACCGTTTATCCCTCCCCTTGGATTGAGCCATGCCAATGGAGTGTTCCCAGACCCAACATCTTGATGTGGGCCTGGCTTGCCAGGCTACAGTCCTATTGGACCAGGCTGTAGTCCTACTGGGTAATGCAGTCCTATGGGCCCAGGCTGTAGTCCTACTGGGACCAGGCTGTAGTCCTACTGGGTAATGCAGTCCTATGGGACCAGGCTGTAGTCCTACTGGGACCAGGCTGTAGTCCTACTGGGACCAGGCTGTAGTCCTACTGGGTAATGCAGTCCTATGGGCCCAGGCTGTAGTCCTACTGGGACCAGGCTGTAGTCCTACTGGGACCAGGCTGTAGTCCTACTGGGTAATGCAGTCCTATGGGCCCAGGCTGTAGTCCTACTAGGACCAGGCTGTAGTCCTGCTCCTCACCTTTGGGGGGCGCTGTGAACTCCTGTTTGGACGGCTTCCACTCGTGAACGGTGAAGTCATCCGCTCCGGTCCAGACCACGTCTGGGTCCACGGGGGACCACTCCACACACATGACCCGGTTACCATGACCACGATAGTTCACTAGCCCCTCCCCCTTCAGCACATCCCAGACCTGCACAAACAGACACACACAATGTGGAATATGTAGCAAAATCTGGAGAAATCTCAACAAAAATATCTATGCTAATTCAGATGTAAACCTGGATCCATTTGCTAATTTCACACATGACCCTTGCCCTTTAACCTGCTCTGTGTGACCCCTGACCTTCAACCTGCTCTGTGTGCCCCCTGACCTCAACCTTATCTGTATGACCCCTGACCTTCGACCTTATCTGTGTGACCCCTGACCTTCGACCTTGTCTGTGTGACCCCTGACCTTCGACCTGTCTGTGTGACCCCTGACCTGCGCGGTGTGGTCGTAGCTGACGGTGGCCAGGCGTGCCGGGTGGTGGGGGCTCCAGGAGAGGCCGGTGATCTTGCCCGTGTGGGCCCCCAGGGTGCGGAAGGCCTCCGAGATCACAGCAGGGGGGTCCGCCGGCGCCTCTGGAGACAACATGGGGTCCAACAGGGGGGGATAAGGTCAGCCAAGCTAAGCTAACTCCTGATGCTCCCGCGTCTCACAAGTAAACAAACCCCGACAACAGCTGCACTGTGGGTCAGATACTGCTGATTACAACCGCTTGTTTATACGCTTTTAGAGCGTCACAAGTAAACAATGCGTTTTAGAGCTTCACATGTAAACAATGCGTTTTAGAGCTTCACATGTAAACAATGCGTTTTAGAGATTCACATGTAAACAATGCGTTTTAGAGATTCACATGTAAACAATGCGTTTTAGAGATTCACATGTAAACAATGTGTTTTAGAGCGTCAGATGTAAACATGTGTTTTATAGCTTCACATGTAAACAATGCGTTTTAGAGCTTCACATGTAAACATGTGCTTTTGAGCTTCACATGTAAACACCATGTGTTTTAGAGCTTTACATGTAAACATAGGGTTTTAGACCTATACATGTAAACATGTGTTTTAGAGCTTTACATATAAACATGCATTTTAGAGCTTCACATGTAAACAACATGTGCTTTAGAGCTTGACATGTACACCATGTGTTTTAGAGCTCCACATGTAAACACGTGTTTTAGAGCTTCACATGTAAACACCATGTTTTTCTGAGCTTGGCATGTTAACATGTGTTCGAGAGCTTTACATGTAAACATGTGTCTTAGAGCTCCTCATGTAAACATGTGTCTTAGAGCTCCTCATGTAAACATGTGTCTTAGAGCTCCTCATGTAAACACCGTGCCCTCTGATTCAACCTGAGGCTAGCGGTCACGTGTTCCTTCCTACCGCACGCGGAGCGCAGGTCGTGCACGTAGACCTTGGCGCTGCTGGAGCCGGACGCCAGCAGGTACTGCAGCTCGGGCTGCGGCGCCAGGGGGTGGTACCACTGCAGCGTGTTGATGATCTTATTGTGCTGCTGCACGCTGCACAGCTGCTTCAGGGCGGGGGCCGCGTACACGTCCACAGACCTGGGGGGGGGGGGGGCACGAGGTCAGCGCACGAGGTCATGGGTACGGCACGGCAACACACACTCGTAGTGGGCTGCTCATTGCGGAATAGGTAACTGACCCGTCCTCGTTGCCGACGGCGACCACGGTTCCGTCGGGTTTCCAGCTGAAGTCCGAGTGAGGGGACAGCTTGTGCTGGGGGGGGGGGGGGGGGGGGGGGGGGGGGGGGGGGGGGGAGTTAAGACGGTTGCCATGGGTTACACTTTCGTTCAAGTCCGGCTAATTCTCTCTGCTAGGCTAGGCTACAAGGTGTGTTCTGCTAGTTCTGTGCAGTGCTAGGCTACACAGTGCTCTGCTACTTCTGTCCGGTGCTAGGCTACTAGGTGACGGTGCTAGGCTAGGCTACACGGTGCTCTGCTAGTTCTGTGCAATGCTAGGCTACACGGTCCTCTGCTAGTTCTTTGCGGTGCTAGGCTACTTTGTGCTAGGCTAGGCTACTCGGTGCTCTGCTAGCGCCGTGCTAAGCTACCCCAGGCTGTCATAGGCTAGTCGGCGCTAGGCTACGGTACCTTGATGCCGTTGGTGTCTCTGATGAGCTTGTTGATGTTGCAGGCGTCTGAGGCCAGGTTGCGGGGGTCGTGCTGCAGGATGGCGCCCTCCCCCCCACAGCTGTAGAGGCTGCAGGACGGGCGCTCACCAGCACCCCCTGCAGGGAGAACAGAGAACACCACCCCCCTTAGTATCTCTGTAGAGGTGTGTGTGTGTGTGTGTGTGTGTGTGTGTGTGTGTGTGTGTGTGTGTGTGTGTGTGTGTGTGTGTGTGTGTGTGTGTGTGTGTGTGTGTGTGTGTGTGTGTGTGTGTGTGTGTGTGTGTGTGTGTGTGTGTGTCTCTCACCAAAGGAGAGGGGGGGCAGGGGGGGGCCCCAGGCCAGCCTGTAGATGGTCTTATGGTGGTAGGAGGAGGAGATTTGAGGAGGCCTGCAGGAGGAGGAAGAGGAGGAAGAGGAGGACGGTCAGCTGAAGGGGATCACGACGACCTCGTTCAATCTGAGAGAGGTACTCTACTCCCTAAGGGGTCCTTTAGTCGGGGTTAACTGGTTCCTCTCACTTGTTGGAGAAAGCGTCGTAGATTCCCACTTTCCCGTCGTCCGTCCCGAACGCCAGCGAGCCCTCCCGGCTGGGGTGCCAGACCAGCTGGGCAGAACACAACACAGAACCACGTCACCACAGAGAACCACGTCACCGCACAGAACCACGTCACCACACAGAACCACGTCACCACACAGAACCACGTCACCACACAGAACCACGTCACCACACAGAACCACGTCACCACACAGAACCACGTCACCAGAGAGAACCACGTCACCAGAGAGAACCACGTCACCACACAGAACCACGTCACCACAGAGAACCACGTCACCACACAGAACCACGTCACCACACAGAACCACGTCACCACACAGAACCACGTCACCAGAGAGAACCACGTCACCGCAGAGAACCACATCACCGCAGAGAACCACGTCACCACAGAGAACCACGTCACCACAGAGAACCACGTCACCGCAGAGAACCACGTCACCACACAGAACCACGTCACCACACAGAACCACGTCACCACACAGAACCACGTCACCACACAGAACCACGTCACCACACAGAACCACGTCACCACACAGAACCACGTCACCACAGAGAACCACGTCACCACAGAGAACCACGTCACCGCAGAGAACCACATCACCGCAGAGAACCACGTCACCACAGAGAACCACGTCACCGCACAGAACCACGTCACCACACAGAACCACGTCACCACACAGAACCACGTCACCAGAGAGAACCACGTCACCGCAGAGAACCACATCACCACACAGAACCACGTCACCACACAGAACCACGTCACCAGAGAGAACCACGTCACCAGAGAACCACGTCACCAGAGAACCACGTCACCACAGAGAACCACGTCACCACAGAGAACCACGTCACCACAGAGAACCACGTCACCACAGAGAACTACGACACCGCAGAGAACCACGTCACCACAGAGAACCACATCACCACGTCACCACAGAGAACCACGTCACCACACAGAACCACGTCACCACAGAGAACCACGTCACCACAGAGAACCACGTCACCACAGAGAACCACGTCACCACAGAGAACCACGTCACCACAGAGAACCACGTCACCACAGAGAACCACGTCACCAGAGAACCACGTCACCGCATAGAACCACGTCACCGCATAGAACCACATCACCGCATAGAACCCCGTCACCGCAGAGAACCACGTCACCACACAGAACCACGTCAGCACAGAACCAAACGGTACAGTTTGGACGGCACTACGACGGCGTGTATTAGTGTACTACTGATTCTGTCTGTTTAGACCACTGGATGGAGCCAAACCTCCACCTAGTGGACAAAACAACTGTACCCAGCATTAAACTTATGTTTCCCCCAAGTGACGCCACCGAGTCCTAGTCCTAGATCTCCTATATCCAAGGCGAGCCGTACCGCGGTGATCTTGGAGCGGATGCCCTGCCAGAAGGTCTTGGTGAGGTAGGGGTTCTGCAGGGACAGCGTGTCCCAGGACCGGATCATCTGGTCGGCCCCGCCCAGGGCCAGCAGGCCCGTGGCCACCGGGGAGAAGCTGAGGGCGTACACCGAGCCCCCCAGGGTGGGCAGCGTCCACACGCACTCCAGGGACGCCAGGTCCCAGCACTTAATCTGGATTAACAGGCAGATTTAGGTCAACACCGTGTAGTCGGGATTAATGGATCGATATAGATTCAATCATGTCATCTGGATTACCGATCCAAATAGATGAACACTTCTCCATAACCATGATGAGATATTCTGGATTAACATCATGAGTTAATCTGGATTAACATGAGTTAATCTGGACTAACACAATTTGTTAATAAGGAGCAACATGATGAGTTAATAAGGAGTATCATGATGAGTTAATAAGGAGTAACATGATGAGTTAATCTGGATTAACGTCATGAGTTAATCTGGATTAACATGAGTTAATCTGGATTAACAAAATGAGTTAATAAGGAGTAACATGATGAGTTAATCTGGATTTACATGATGAGTTAATCTGGATTAACATGAGTGACTCTGGATTAACATGAGTGACACTGGATTAACATGATGAGTTAATCTGGATTACGGTACCTCTCGGTCCATGGAGGTGGTGAGGAGGAGCTGGCGCCCGCTGGCCAGACGGACGGAGCTCATGTTGAACACGATGCGGCTGTGGTTCTGATCTCCTGAGCCCAGAACACTCCACTTCTGTTTCCCACTCGCACCCAGGTCCCACAGAACCAGCTCTCCACTATACACAGGCGCACACACACACACACATGTTAGTTCTATAGCATAACCAGCAGGTTAGCTCTATACTGTAATCACCAGGCTAACTTTATAGCATAACTAGCACGTTAGCTCCGTCACTATAGGAGAAGAGGCAGATGTTCCTGGTCACCTGAAACAGCTGGACAGCAGCTGGGAGGGGCGGTCGTCCGGCCAATGAACACTGAGCCAGAGGCGGTCTTTCCCCCCACCGGCTCCGCCCCCACCGCCGACTCCGCCCCCTCTCTTCTTCAGGTAGGGCAGCTTTAACGTCGTGATGCCTGCATTCACCACCAGAGAAGAAGAGTCATTTACCTCGTGGGGTCTAGTGGTGAGGTTCTGGGTTCCATCCCCACCCGCCTAGTGTTTAGAGGTGCAGTTGTTAGGTACTAAGTATTTAAAAGGTGTAGTTGTTAGGTAGTTGGTACTTAAAATGTGTAGTAGTTAAGTAGTAAGTATTTAAAATATATAGTAGTTGAGCAGTAAGTATTTAAAATGTGTAGTTGTTAGGTAGTAAGTATTTAAAATGTGTAGCAGTTAAGTAGTAGGTATTTAAAAAGGTGTAGTAGTGAACTAGTGGTGAAGTATTTAAAGGTGTAGTAGTGAAGCAGTAAGTATTTAAAGGTGTAGTAGTGCAGCAGTAAGTATTTAAAGGTGTAGTAGTGCAGCAGTAAGTATTTGAAAGGCGTGGCCGGGGTGCGGAGGATCTCACCCCTCCCGGTGTCGGTGCTCCAGACCCGGATGGTCTGGTCTCGGCTCCCGGAGGCCAGATACCCGCCGCTCCCTCTCGCGAAATCTACACAGGAAACAGAATCACGTGTTGGAGGATATGGTCCAATCAGCTGACCCCAGAACCCAACCCGGTCCTGCTTCAACAGGCTCTGGTTTCTAGAGGTCCAGCAGAACCCTGGAACCCTTTGTGTTGCAGAAGGCCCACGGGCCGTACAGAACCAGCGTCTGGTTGCACCCTACCCTCCTCCTCCCCTGGGGGGTCCTGGGGGGCGTCTCCCTGGTCCAGGGCGGGGGTGCTGGGGGACCAGGAGAGGGAGTGGATCTCATCCTCGTGGCCTCGCAGCCGATGCAGCACCTCCCCCTTCTTAGACACGTCTACCAGGAGGATTATCCCCTGCTTGTACCTGGAGGAGGAGGAGGAAGAGCAGGAGGAGGAGCAGGAGGAGGAGGTGGAGCAGGAGGAGGAGGAGGGGGAGCAGGAGGAGGAGCAGGAGGAGGAGGAGGAAGAGCAGGAGGAGGAGGAGGAGGAAGAGCAGGAGGAGGAAGAGCAGGAGGAGGAGGAGGAGGAGACACTTGTTATGCAGTGGCTCACTTGGTCCTCCAGGGTCTCCTGGAGGTTAACCATCAGGGCTAAAGTGGGGGCTTTGTGTTAGGAGCCTCTGTCAGGAGGGTGACCACGCCCTACAGCTCTTCTCAATCTCATTCTCTAGACCACCACTCTAGGGTCTGATTGTGTGAGCAGAACATGATGTGAAGAACATCTGAGCTCCTCACCCCAGGGCCAGGAGCTTCCAGGAGTGGGGGGAGCACGAGAGGGAGAACAGGGCCTTGGGGAGGGGGAAGAAGCTGCTGCAGTCACCCGTGTTGAACCAGTAGCAGACCACCACCCCCTTGTCGTCCCCGGACACCACCAGGTTCTTATCAGCTGGAGACCAGTGGAGCGCCACAATGGTGCCCTGCAACACACACGCACACGCACACACACACACACACACACACACACACACACACAGTATGTCAACACAGATGCTTGCTAGCTTAGTAAAGAGACTGGAGGTTTGACATGCGATGACATACATATTTATGTTTACATGCAAACAAGGTGCATTAAAGGCATAGTACTGTTCTTTGCTCAAATGCGTCAGATTCAGATCTAGACTTCCTTTGTTGTGTTGGCACCAGGTACCATCCTGCTGTCGGGCATATGGGGGTACCCACCTGATGCCCGCTGTGTTCTTTGAGCAGAACTCTGTCGTCCGCGTCCCAGAATTTGACAGTGCCGTCGTCAGAGCTGCTGGCACACAGCTGGTCCTGACCGGCCTGGCGACAGAAGGAGAAGCCTGACACTCGCTCCTTGTGTCCGGACAGACTCCCTGCAGGGAGACGGAGGACGCGGTCAACAGAGCTATACAGTTATACAGAGCTGGTCTGGAGTCAGACCTTGTTAAAACGGCCCAGTAAGGTCCTAGATAGATATAGAGATCTAGGGATAGAGAGGTATCTAGGGATGGAGAGATATGTAGGATATTAATCTCCCAAGGTGAAAGGAGATATTGTTTCATGAGGACGGTGTTGGAGTCAAAGAATCTTTAAGTCCTCCTCATCTGTGGCATGAATCTATCATTTGAATTGCCTAGTTGTTATTAAAGTCCTCTGGATCAGAGTGATGCATCTTCTCACCCAGAACTCTGGATCTGAGTGATACTCATCCAGGACTGTGGATCAGAGTGTTGCACCATCTACTCACCCACGACTGTGGGTCAGAGTGACATATCTACTGACCCAGGACTTTTAAGGACTGTGGATCAGAGTGTTGCACCATCTACTCACCCAGGACCGAGCAGGACTCTGCAGACACGTCCAGCAGATAGACTGTGTTCCGGGCTCCGAAGCCCATCACGCCTCTCTGGTTGGTGTCGCTGCAGCGGCCGCAGTACCAGTTGGGAGACGCGGGAATCACTCTTTCATGCATGATGCCTTGAAAGTGAATGCTTTTTATATAAATCGATGAAATCCAGAGATGTCAACCCAAGTGAAAACACACAGGCCAGGTTAACACACTCCTACTGTAGCATCCATGCTTGTTCGTAATCACGGCGTCTACCGTGTTGTCAACGAGCTGTCGTAAATACCGGTTGACGGACTACGGATCCCTACAAGGGTCCAAATTAAAATATCCCCCCCGAACAAACATTTAAGTGCTATATTTACATTTAAGATGGCGTTTAATTGAAGACTTAGACTTTTAAAATGAATACAACGATTAACCACGGTCAACTTAACTTTCTAATGATTTCGCAGTCTATTAACGTAAACCTGATCGACCTATTGTCGTAAACTGTTTCAACATGGCGACTGCCTGCACAGGTCGCGGTGAGCATCTGTTTCCTTATTATTATTAACTATATATCTTATTAAACAACACTGACATTATATCACTACTTGCTGTTGAATGTGTTTTCGCGTGTCTTCTCTCAGGGCTTTCTTTCCTGCGGAGTCTGACTCGTCATGTGAGGTAAGAGGCTGGAGACAGCAGGGAGACAGAGGACACACCACAGCTTCATGTTTCCTCTATTTCTTTGGAGCAGACAGACGTAGAACTCCTTCAGGTGTCCCTGAGCAAGAAACCTGACTGCTAACGTTCTCCTTGCATGGCTGACTTCGCCGTTGATGTGTGAATGTGTGTAAGGATGTGTGAATGTGTGTAAGGATGTGTGAATGTTAGGCAGCATTGCAAAGCGCTTTGAGTGGCCACTGGTTAGAAAAGTGCTGCATTAATGCAGTCCATTTACCATTCATCCTTTGGTCTACATTTAATGTACATATTATATATAAAAGTACCGTAAAATGAGGTTGAGAATAGAGCATGCAATCAACACCGGGCACGTACGACGTATGACTAGCTGGACAGAGAAGCTCTTTGAGTCAGACGCAGTAGAAGGTCTATCATGTGCTTGTATATAGAAGTGATTCTACCTAAGTTTTGTGAAATACTTAATCCTGATTGGACAATGAAGTTCTAAGGGTGGGCCTTCTATTTTTTATTTTCAACAAAGGTCCACTTGACAGATGTTGACCACATGTTTCTTTGACAACGCAGAAACAATATGCTCACTGCACTGCAGCAGGCGTTTAATGGTGTTTGATTTCAGCCGATTCAGTCGATATAAAACCAATGACGCTCTAGATTACATAATATCCAGCGCACGGTTGGTAAATAATTCAAGCAGAATAAAGCACATTAGCCCCGACGTAATCGTTCCATCTGAGAGATGCAGCTCCGACGTCAACATCCAATGTGATGGTCCGACCAGAGGAGGAGCCGTGAGCTCAGCCCCCCCCCCCTGCTCTGTCCCTCTGTTAGGGGGACGGCCCTCTCCGGCAGACCCCCGGCCGGCCTCCACACCAGCGCCGCTCTGGAGGTCAACAAGAACTGGGAGAGGAGGAACCTGCAGCTGTACCCCCCTCAGCTCCCGGGGGAGCCTCGCAGAGCAGCCGTGAGTCACGGGGTCAGGCGGCTGGGACCCCGTCCTGCTGCCGTGCGCTCGTCATGTAGATGGGTCAAAGGGGGGGGGGGGGGATTTTATCAATCCAGATCAATATCAGAACATTAATCTGTTCGGTCAATTATAAATACGGATCAATATCAGTACATTCACCTGTTTAGAGTCATTTATAAATACAGATCAATATCAGTTCATTCCTCGGTTTGGTCATTTATAATACAGATCAATATCCGTTTATTCATCTGATCAGGGAGTCATTTATCACTTCATCTGGAGGTCAATCGATGCATGTTATCAGAGAAACAGGAAGTTATTCTGGGCCGAGGGCAGTGCAGTCATTAAAGGAAACAGAAAGTTCTTGTCTGTCATGTTTATCTGTCTGTCGGTCGTGTGAATCTTATCCGTGGTTTGAATTTGTCTGTCTGTCCGTCTATTCATCTGTTGTCCTCCCGCTCTACAGGAGGTCCACCACTGTAGAAGACAGATCAAGTACAGCAAAGATAAGATGTGGTACCTCGCTAAGATGGTGAGAGGCCACAGTGTTCTCAGTAGATGGGGGGGGCTCTACACACAACTGATGATCTATGGCTGACTGACCTTTAACCTCTGACCCTTTGAACAGATCAGAGGCCTGAGCATTGACCAGGCCATCACCCAGCTGGAGTTCAACGATAAGAAAGGAGCCAAGATAGTGAAAGAGGTGAAGGAGGCGGAGTCTAGACGCTAGCGTCAAGATAGGGAAGGAGGCGGAGTCTAAACACTAGCATCAAGATAGTGAAGGAGGCGGAGTCTAGACGCTAGCTTCAAGATAGTTAAGGAGGCGGAGTCTAGACGCTAGCTTCAAGATAGCGAAAGAGGCGGAGTCTACACGTTAGTAGTCTATAGTAGTATAGTATAATAGTTTATAAAGTAAATAAAGTTGACATTGTTTAAATAGTCTGTATTGTTAACAGCTGCCCAGTACAATGACATTCTTCTGCTGATTCTACGAGGATCGGCCCAGTACAACCACAGTCTTCTACTGGTTCTAGTGGAAGCTGCACAGTAAAACCACAGTATTCTACTGGTGGACGCTGACTGGGGCATTACTACTTCCTATGTTTTCTGATCTACTTCCTGTCTTCATCTCTAGGTGCTTCTAGAAGCTCAGGACATGGCTGTTAAGAACCATAACGTGGAATACAAGTCCAACCTGTACATCGGTGAGCCTTAAACACCACAGCCTGTGGATACCCCTACACCATCAGCTTTAACACCACAACCTGTGACTACACCTGCACCATCAGCTTTAACACCACAACCTGTGACTACACCTACACCATCAGGCCTCAACACCACAACCTGTGACTACACCTACACCATCAGGCCTCAACACCACAACCTGTGACTACACCTACACCATCAGGCCTCAACACCACAACCTGTGACGACACCTACACCATCAGGCTTTAACACCACAACCTTTGACTACACCTACACGTCAGGCTTCAAGGCCACAACCTGACTACACCTATAAGTCAGGCTTTAACCCACAGCCTGTGACCACACCGTAGGGCTGGGCGATTAATCGAATTTTGATCGCAATATCGATTTTAGCGTCAAACGATCCAAAAATTTAAATAATCGAGTTTTGGGATTTTATTTTATTTATTTTTAAAAATATTTTTTTATAGAAAGGGCAGAACAACTGGATACATATATGTATATTATTTTAGATTGGAACATTTTCTTTTTGACCATTGTTATTTTTTTAAGGCGAAATTTCATAGTTCTCAGTTACAAGTTTTTCAAACTCAAAAATAATCGTTGGAATAATCGTGATTTCAATATTGACCAAAATAATCGGGATTATGATTTTTCCCCTAATCGAGCAGCTCTACTACACCGTCACCATCATCATAAATATAATCAGTGAGAACTCATGGGTTAGGTATAAGGGTTAGCAAACATGGGTTAGGTATAGGGGTTGGTAAACATGGGTTAGGTATAGGGGTTGGTGAACATGGGTTAGGGAAATTAAACTAAATGTATCCAAGTCTCATGTTAATTCATGTAAAATGCAGCATGTTGTTTTTTTAACTAAATATAGCATTTTGTTTATTGATCTAAACACAACATGTTGTTTTCACTGGGAAAAATTAAATCAACATTCAGTCAAAAACAGAATAAATGGGCGTGGTTATTGCTTCTCCACGTTGTGACCTTTGACCCCCCCCCCCCCCCCCCCCAGCGGAGTCCCACTCCGGGAAGGGCAAGTACCTGAAGAGGATCCGGTACCACGGGCGGGGCATGTTCGGCATCATGGACAAGGTGTACTGCCACTACTTCGTGAAGCTGGTGGAGGGCCCCCCGCCCGCGGTGGAGCCCCGCACCGGGCTGGACCAGGCCCAGGAGTACCTGCTCGGCCTCCGCAGCCGCACCGTCCGACACAGCCTGTAGACCCCCAACCCCACCCCCAACCCCAACACTACCCCTCCTGATCGTGTGTTTGTAGCTTTGATTTGTACATAAAAACAATACATAAATGATGACCGTGGATGAGTCTGGTTCCTTCTTTTATTATGAGTCCTCCTATCTGTCTTGCCATCTCCCCCCCCCCCCATCCTCTCCACCCACCTGCCTCTTTCTCTCTCCCTCCTCATCTCCCTCTCCCCCTATGTCTCTCCTTTATCGTATAGCCTCTGTCTTCCTGTGCATCCTTCTCCATATCCTCTTATCTTCTCTTCAATCTTCTTCATGTCGTTTTAAATGAATAGTTAGAAAAGTTAACAAGTGTGGTAACAAACGGTGTCCTCATATCTTAATTGGTGAAAGCTTTTAATTGGCCGCTAGTTGTGGGTGATCCGTTTCAACCCTTCAGCTGTCAGCGTTCCGGCCTGCGCCTTACTTTCGAGAGCGTTTCCAAGTTAAAAGCCTCCTGCTGATGTGAGCTGCTTTACGGCATTTTTTCATCGGCAAGAATCCATTAAAAACGTAAAGAAAATCACTAAAACAAAATAATGTCCAAGAGGTAAAACGCACAACTTTTGTCAAACAAATGTATCGAGCGAAGTTGTCCCACAGTGTTTGTCTCGAGTCTGAGGCACCAGGTGGCGCTGTGGCACCATGTGTGAATTAAACAGGGTTTGACTTTAGCCAGAACACCATCTCTCATTAAGTCATCTGAGGTGGTCGCGTTAAACCCTTCATACAGTATGAGGGCTGGCCTGTATTAGGCGTCGAGCATGTCTTTGAATTCACACCCAGATGAGTTGCTGCACTCTTTTATGCTTCTCCTCTCATGTAACAGTTCTGTCTCTCTGTCTCTCTCTCTCTTTCTCTGACTGTCTCTCTCTCTCTCTCTCTCTCTCTCTCTCTCTCTCTCTCTCTCTCTCTCTCTCTCTCTCTCTCTCTCTCTCTCTCTGTCAATCATCTCTATTGATTTGTAAGTGGTTTGGTATTGGTAGGGAGAATACTTCACGCTGAGCTTCATAATAACAACGACAGCAGGAGTCGATGTAATCCCATGTTTGTCTTTTACAAGTCTTAGTAGTCCTTGTTCGTTCAGGTTGTGGTCCATTTAGTTTACTTCTCTGGCCTCAACGGGTCTTCTGCACTTCGAGGTGTGTGTGTGTGTGTGTGTGTGTGTGTGTGTGTGTGTGTGTGTGTGTGTGTGTGTGGTGTGTGTGTGTGTGTGTGTGTGTGTGTGTGTGTGTGTGTGTGTGTGTGTGTGTGTGTGTGTGTGTGTGTGTGTGTGTGTGTGTGTGTGTGCGCGCGTGCGCGCGGTGTGCTCCCAGCTGATCTCTAATATATGGATAACAATCAGCTGTCCTGCATCTCTGCTCTGCACAGCAACGCTTCAGCGGTAATTGGACTGCATGGCTTTTGCTTCATTCTTCTGATTGCTACATTTTTCACTGTCCCCGCTCTGGCGTGTGTGGCTCAGGTGTGTTTTCTCATTAATTATTTAGTAATTGGTTTGTAGAAGTGAGCGGGAGTTTGTTTAGAGCGTTCCTCCGCTTGAAGGCTTGAGGACAGCAGCGAGGCTGGTCGCTCTCGTCCCTTTTGGTTCACGCGGAGCGCCTGTCACTCACGCTTAGTCAGATGACGCTCCGTGACTCCAGAGGGTTTGACAGGAGATGTTCCGTCGTAAGTTAAGAGCTCTGATAGCAGAATGATTGATTGAGGAACCCTCCTGAAGTACAGTTCTCTCCGAGAAGGGGCAGACATCAGAAGACTTGAACGCAGAGGATTTTGCTCCACAACGCGTCTCCACTGTGACCCACTTGCAGAGTGAGACGCAGTGCATTCGGAGAAGGGATTAAAAATAGTTAACCAGCGGCTTGTCTGTGGTTTTAAACACTATTTATAAAGATTGTTTGGGGAAATGGAAATATTAAAAGGGGATTTGGAAGTCAAATCCTTAAGTAGCTGAAACATAAAATAGTTTCTTTGTTCTGCCCGGCTGTTCTTCAAATGGTGTGAGGCAGACTGCAGACCTGTAGAACACCAACACAAGTTAGACAATCCTTCTCAAAATGTCGGAAACTCTGACCTTTGTCTGTACTGTCTAACCCCTACCTGCTCCTTAATGACCTGTCTCTGTAGTGTCTAACACCTGCTCCTTCATGACCTGTCTCTGTACTGTCTAACCCCTACCTGCTCCTTAATGACCTGTCTCTGTACTGTCTAACCCCTACCTGCTCCTTAATGACCTGTCTCTGTACTGTCTAACCCCTACCTGCTCCTTAATGACCTGTCTCTGTACCGTCTAACCCCTACCTGCTCCTTAATAATCTGCCTCTGTACTGTCTAACCCCTACCTGCTCCTTAATGACCTGTCTCTGTACTGTCTAACCCCTACCTGCTCCTTGATGACCTGTCTCTGTACTGTCTAACCCCTACCTGCTCCTTAATGACCTGTCTCTGTACTGTCTAACCCATACCTGCTCCTTAATGACCTGTCTCTGTACCGTCTAACCCCTACCTGCTCCTTAATAATCTGCCTCTGTACTGTCTAACCCCTAACTGCTCCTTCATGACCTGTCTCTGCACTGTCTAACCCCTACCTGGTCCTTAGTGACCTGTCTCTTTACTTTCTTGGAGTAAAATACTACAAGCAGAAATATCTAGCACTAGGAATATCTCCCTACAAATACGACATTGTCTGATTATTCCTGAACATTGTTAATTTCACTCCTTGTTTCCTTCCAACTTCCCTCTCCCCTCTGGATGTTGATGAGGATGAAAAGCCGTTGAGGGGCTTCATATCTCTCTTATTAAATAATTGCTTTATCTCAGTATCCTGACAGACACACACGCACACACACGCACACACACACACACACACACACACGCACACACGCACACACACACGCACAGACAGACAGACAGACAGACAGACAGACAGACAGACAGACAGACAGACAGACAGACAGACAGACAGACAGACAGACAGACAGAGAGACAGAGAGAGAGACAGACAGACAGACAGACAGACAGACAGACAGACAGAGAGAGAGACAGAGAGAGAGACAGAGAGACAGAGAGACAGACAGACCAGCCGCTCCCCGGTTCCTGAGAGAGAACATGGGGGTTCTTCAGACACAGAACCTTCCGGGCTGGCGTAGCCGTCATTAAATCCGCTCGCAGGAACACGGACGCGATGCGTAGCGAATGAGTGGATCCGACGGTTGCTTTGTATCTGAGGACCTGCTGATTAAAATGTCCCATCATGCATCACCATGAAGCAATCTGGAAACAGAAAGCGCCCTTTAGATTGAAAACCAAGTTCTTACATCACTAATCACTAATGGAGCTCTATGACCATGGACTAATCATTTAGGAAATATTCATAAGCTTCTTAATGAACTTTAAAACTACTCTATAATATTGTAGTACTACCACTCTGTGGTACTGTACTGCTCTATAATACTGTAATACTACTACTCTACAATACTATGGTACTACTACTCTGTATTGCTGTACTATGTAATACCGTAGTAGTACTGCTACTCTATTACTGTAGCACTACTCTGTGATACTAAAGTACTATGTGTGTGTGTTTATGTGTGTGTGAGAATAATTTTGGTGGGTTGTTATGTTGTGTGTGTGTGTGTTTGTGTGTGTGTGTGCGTGTGTGTGTGTTTGTGTATGTGTGTGTGTTGTTTATCCAACTAAAGCACACTCCTTATTTTTCAAGGAGTGTGCTTGTCAGTCAGTCAGTCAGCCAGGGAGCTACTCAGTCAGTCAGTCAGTCAGTCAGTCAGTCAGTCAGTCAGTCAGTCAGTCCAGGGCTGTGGTCTCCCGTCTCAGGGGGGGGGGGGAGCAGCTGTTTCTTCTCGGTGTTTGTTTCCAGCGGCCTTCGGGCCCTTCCATCACAAGCTGTTTTCATATCTCTCCAGCAGACTTCTCCTCATCTCTGGGCGTCTTCGGGTGGTGTGGAGGCCACTCTACGTCACGTCTGCCGTCCCGCCGACGTGACGGCGCCGCGTCCAGTCCCCGGAGAAGCCTTCTTCTCTTCATTGCCATTCACAGTACAATGCTCATACACCTTCCCTCCCCCTCCTCCTCCTCCCTCCCCCTCCTCCTCCTCCCTCCCCCTCCCCCTCCTCCTCCTCCTCCTCCTCCTCCCCCTCCTCCTCCTCCCTCCCCCTCCTCCTCCTCCCCCTCCTCCTCCTCCTCCCCCTCCTCCTCCTCCCTCCCCCTCCTCCTCCTCCTCGCTCTCGGCCTGCGTTCCGTCCTCGGCCTCTCTTCTTCCAGACATCGCTCTCCGTCAGGACAAAAGAAAACCATTCCGAGCGGAGGAACCTCGGTGCGGACGAGGAAGGCCCTGAACCAGAGAGAGATGTACAGTGGGCAACGGGTCGATCCTAACCCCCACCATCAGTCAGGTCCGCCTCTGCGTCAGACAGGCACACACTCACACACACGCACGCACGCACGCACGCGCACGCACGCACGCACGCACGCACGCACGCACGCACGCACGCACGCACACACACACACACACACACACACACACACACACACACACACACACACACACACACACACACACACACACACACACACACACTCGCTCACACTCACACTCACACTCACACTCATAAACATACAAACACATAGATTCCCTCTCACATTATATATTGATCTGCAATTTTGGGGTAACAGGCCTGCATTTGTCCACGGTGAACCGTACTCGGTTTGAGATCAACCTCTGAATAAATGATACCTTAATGTGAACCTCAAGCTGGGGGCAGATCAGAAACCTAACCAGGTCTACAACCATCTGCCCTTTCATTGAACACACTGTTGTTGTAATGGAAGGCTCTGCTACTATATCGAGTAGCAGACTGGTTGTATTGGGCAGCTCCAAGTAGAACCAGTTGTAGGATCTTGTTGTGCTGGGCAGCTCCCAGTATAACCAGAAGCAGACGGTGGTTGTACTGGGCAGCTCCCAGTATAACCAGTAGCAGATGGTGGTTGTGCTGGGCATCTCCCAGTATAACCAGTAGCAGACTGTGGTTGTACTGGGCAGCTCCCAGTATAACCAGTAGCAGATGGTGGTTGTGCTGGGCATCTCCCAGTATAACCAGTAGCAGACTGTGGTTGTACTGGGCAGCTCCCAGTATAACCAGTAGCAGATGGTGGTTGTGCTGGGCATCTCCCAGTATAACCAGTAGCAGACTGTGGTTGTACTGGGCAGCTCCCAGTATAACCAGTAGCAGACGGTGGTTGTACTGGGCAGCTCCCAGTATAACCAGTAGCAGACTGTGGTTGTACTGGGCAGCTCCCAGTATAACCAGTAGCAGAATCTTGTTTTACTGGGCAGTTCCCAGTAGACCCAGTTGGAGAATCTTGTTTTACTGGGCAGGTCCCAGTAGGCCCAGCTATAGAATCTTGTTTTACTGGGCAGTTCCCAGTAGAAACAGTAGCAAACGGTGGGGTTGTATTGGGAATACCAGAAGCGATCTGTAGATATTGATTCGGCTGTTTGCATGTCATTCCATCGGACTCCCTTTGGAGTCGTGAGCCCGTATGTACATGTAATCATCAAAGAACAACAAGATTCCCATTCCATCCGAGTCCCACTGGAGCCGTGAGCTCCAACGAACGTGGAATTATCATTCCACGTCTCTCTTCTCACTCTCTGCTCCGCTGACGCAACGAGAGATCAACATGAAACCAATAGCACTGTTTGGCTAGAGAATGACAGAGCACCGCATTACACCGCAGGGCTCTGAAGCATATTGCACTGGCCTCCGTCTCCGCTGTCCATCCCAGCTCCTTAAAGACCGGTACTAACCCCCACCTGATCCTTAACGACCTGTCTCTGTACTGTCTAACCCCTACCTGCTCCTTAATGACCTGTCTCTGTACTGTCTAACCCCTACCTGCTCCTTAATGACCTGTCTCTGTACTGTCTAACCCCTACCTGCTCCTTAATGACCTGTCTCTGTACTGTCCAACCCCCACCTGATCCTTAATGACCTGTCTCTGTACTGTCTAACCCCTACCTGCTCCTTAATGACCTGTCTCTGTACTGTCTAACCCCTACCTGCTCCTTAATGACCTGTCTCTGTACTGTCCAACCCCCACCTGATCCTTAATGACCTGTCTCTGTACTGTCTAACCCCTACCTGCTCCTTAATGACCTGTCTCTGTACTGTCTAACCCCTACCTGCTCCTTAATGACCTGTCTCTGTACTGTCCAACCCCCACCTGATCCTTAATGACCTGTCTCTGTACTGTCTAACCCCTACCTGCTCCTTAATGACCTGTCTCTGTACTGTCTAACCCCCACCTGATCCTTAATGACCTGTCTCTGTACTGTCTAACCCCTACCTGCTCCTTAATGACCTGTCTCTGTACTGTCTAACCCCCACCTGATCCTTAATGACCTGTCTCTGTACTGTCTAACCCTTACCTGATCCGTAATGACCTGTCTCTGTACTGTCTAACCCCTACCTGCTCCTTAATGACCTGTCTCTGTACTGTCTAACCCCTACCTGATCCTTAATGACCTGTCTCTGTACTGTCTAACCCCTACCTGATCCTTAATGACCTGTCTCTGTACTGTCTAACCCCTACCTGCTCCTTAATGACCTGTCTCTGTACTGTCTAACCCCTACCTGCTCCTTAATGACCTGTCTCTGTACTGTCTAACCCCTACCTGATCCTTAATGACCTGTCTCTGTACTGTCTAACCCCTACCTGATCCTTAATGACCTGTCTCTGTACTGTCTAACCCCTAACTGCTCCTTAATGACCTGTCTCTACTGTCTAACCCCCACCTGATCCTTAATGACCTGTCTCTGTACTGTCTAACCCCTACCTGCTCCTTAACGACCTGTCTCTGTACTGTCTAACCCCTACCTGCTCCTTAATGACCTGTCTCTGTACTGTCTAACCCCTACCTGCTCCTTCATGACCTGTCTCTGTACTGTCTAACCCCTACCTGCTCCTTAATGACCTGTCTCTGTACTGTCTAACCCCTACCTGCTCCTTAATGACCTGTCTCTGTACTGTCTAACCCCTACCTGCTCCTCAATGACCTGTCTCTGTACTGTCTAACCCCTACCTGCTCCTTAATGACCTGTCTCTGTACTGTCTAACCCCTACCTGCTCCTTAATGACCCGTCTCTGTACTGTCTAACCCCTACCTGCACCTTAATGACCTGTCTCTGTACTGTCTAACCCCTACCTGCTCCTTAATGACCCGTCTCTGTACTGTCTAACCCCTACCTGCACCTTAATGACCCGTCTCTGTACTGTCTAACCCCTACCTGCTCCTTAATAACCTGTCTCTGTACTGTCTAACCCCTACCTGCACCTTAATGACCTGTCACTGTACTGTCTAACCCCTACCTGCTCCTTAATGACCTGTCTCTGTACTGTCTAACCCCTACCTGCTCCTTAATGACCTGTCTCTGTACTGTCCAACCCCCACCTGATCCTTAATGACCTGTCTCTGTACTGTCTAACCCCTACCTGCTCCTTAATGACCTGTCTCTGTACTGTCTAACCCCTACCTGCTCCTTAATGACCTGTCTCTGTACTGTCCAACCCCCACCTGATCCTTAATGACCTGTCTCTGTACTGTCTAACCCCTACCTGCTCCTTAATGACCTGTCTCTGTACTGTCTAACCCCTACCTGCTCCTTAATGACCTGTCTCTGTACTGTCCAACCCCCACCTGATCCTTAATGACCTGTCTCTGTACTGTCTAACCCCTACCTGCTCCTTAATGACCTGTCTCTGTACTGTCTAACCCCCACCTGATCCTTAATGACCTGTCTCTGTACTGTCTAACCCCTACCTGCTCCTTAATGACCTGTCTCTGTACTGTCTAACCCCCACCTGATCCTTAATGACCTGTCTCTGTACTGTCTAACCCCTACCTGCTCCTTAATGACCTGTCTCTGTACTGTCTAACCCCCACCTGATCCTTAATGACCTGTCTCTGTACTGTCTAACCCCTACCTGATCCTTAATGACCTGTCTCTGTACTGTCTAACCCCTACCTGCTCCTTAATGACCTGTCTCTGTACTGTCTAACCCCTACCTGATCCTTAATGACCTGTCTCTGTACTGTCTAACCCCTACCTGATCCTTAATGACCTGTCTCTGTACTGTCTAACCCCTACCTGCTCCTTAATGACCTGTCTCTGTACTGTCTAACCCCTACCTGCTCCTTAATGACCTGTCTCTGTACTGTCTAACCCCTACCTGATCCTTAATGACCTGTCTCTGTACTGTCTAACCCCTACCTGATCCTTAATGACCTGTCTCTGTACTGTCTAACCCCTAACTGCTCCTTAATGACCTGTCTCTACTGTCTAACCCCCACCTGATCCTTAATGACCTGTCTCTGTACTGTCTAACCCCTACCTGCTCCTTAACGACCTGTCTCTGTACTGTCTAACCCCTACCTGCTCCTTAATGACCTGTCTCTGTACTGTCTAACCCCTACCTGCTCCTTCATGACCTGTCTCTGTACTGTCTAACCCCTACCTGCTCCTTAATGACCTGTCTCTGTACTGTCTAACCCCTACCTGCTCCTTAATGACCTGTCTCTGTACTGTCTAACCCCTACCTGCTCCTCAATGACCTGTCTCTGTACTGTCTAACCCCTACCTGCTCCTTAATGACCTGTCTCTGTACTGTCTAACCCCTACCTGCTCCTTAATGACCCGTCTCTGTACTGTCTAACCCCTACCTGCACCTTAATGACCCGTCTCTGTACTGTCTAACCCCTACCTGCTCCTTAATGACCTGTCTCTGTACTGTCTAACCCCTACCTGCACCTTAATGACCTGTCTCTGTACTGTCTAACCCCTACCTGCTCCTTAATGACCTGTCTCTGTACTGTCTAACCCCTACCTGCTCCTTAATGACCTGTCTCTGTACTGTCTAACCCCTACCTGCTCCTTAATGACCTGTCTCTGTACTGTCTAACCCCTACCTGCTCCTTAATGACCTGTCTCTGTACTGTCTAACCCCTACCTGTCAGGGTGTGTGTGTTTCCCTGTGTTTCCCTCCTGTGTTGATTACTGTTCCCTCCCCTAATGTGTCTCAGCTGTTCCTCGTTGTGTTTGTTATTTAAGCCCTTGTCTTTCCTTTGTTCCTGGTGCTGTCATTATAGTTTGTTGGTCCTGCGTGCTCTCTGTGGCTACCTGTGTTCCCTTACTCCTTGCTCCTTGCCTTAGCCTTTTGGCAGAAATAAAGTGCCGTTTCCTTTACCCGTCTGCATCTGGGTCCTACCTGCACCCGCACCCTCAACCCTTAACAGAATGACAGCACCCCGTTTGGACCCAGTGGACGCTCTGTTTTTCCGTGAGTTGGAGGATTTGTTGGTGACGATAATCCTGTCTATGGATGGCTGGGAGAACATTCCTAGCAGGAAGGAGCAGGAGGCTGTGTTGGGGCGTATGTGCAAGGCTGTTGCGTCAAGGCCAGAGTTGGAGGACGCCTTACCCGAGTGGGCAGTCGAGCTGCTCAACCCCACAACCTTTTGGCCGGAGAGCTACATGCCACTGCCACCGGACTTTGGTGACCGGCCTAAGCCTCCACGCTCCTGCTCTCAGCCTCTGATCCCCAGCTACCGGCCTCTGCCCCCGGTCCCTAGCTACCAGCCTCTGTCCCCGGCCCCCAGCTACCGGCCTCTGCCCCCGGTCCCTAGCTACCAGCCTCTGCCCCCGGTCCCTAGCTACCAGCCTCTGCCCCCGGTCCCTAGCTACCAGCCTCTGCCCCCGGTCCCTAGCTACCAGCCTCTGCCCCCGGTCCCTAGCTACCAGCCTCTGCCCCCGGTCCCTAGCTACCAGCCTCTGCTCCTGCCGGAGGTGGCCCGCCCTCCAGACCGTCCAGGGGAGGCACGCCCTCCGCTCCTGCCGGTGGGGGCCCTCCTCCACTCCTTCCCGAGGGGGGTTCCCCTTCAAGGCCTTCCTCCTGAGGGGACCCGCCCTCTACCTGGCCTTCCTCCTGAGGGGGTCCGCCCTCTACCTGGCCTTCCTCCTGAGGGGACCCGCCCTCTACCTGGCCTTCCTCCTGAGGGGGTCCGCCCTCTACCTGGCCTTCCTCCTGAGGGTACCCGCCCTCTACCTGGCCTGCCTCCTGAGGGGACCCGCCCTCTACCTGGCCTTCCTCCTGTGGGTACCCGCCCTCTACCTTGCCTTCCAGTGGGGACCCGCCCTCTACCTGGCCTTCCTCCTGAGGGGACCCGCCCTCTACCTGGCCTGCCTCCTGAGGGGACCCGCCCTCTACCTCGCCTTCGCCGGCCTCCTGAAGGGTTCCGCCTTCACCGCTGCCGGCCTTCTGAGGGGGTTCTTTGCCACTGCAGGCCTCCTGAGGGACTGAGCCCTCATCGTCCTTGCCGCCGGCCTCCTGAAGGGTTCCGCCTTCACTCTGCCTCTGCTTGCCCCCCAGGCCGTCCGCCTGAGGCTCCCTGCCATGCCCTGGGGCAGTTTTCTGGCCGCCCGCCTGACGTCCCTCGGCTCTGCCCCAGTCCATTTATTTTTTTTTGATTCCCCCCTCCTGGCGCCCCTCCACCCACCCGTTTTGGGTTTGACTTTCTTTGTTTTTTTTTGCTTGTCATGGGTCGCCTGGGAGTCGACCCTTAAGGGGGGGGTACTGTCAGGGTGTGTGTGTTTCCCTGTGTTTCCCTCCTGTGTTGATTACTGTTCCCTCCCTCACCTGTCTCTGTACTGTCTAACCCCTACCTGCTCCTTAATGACCTGTCTCTGTACTGTCTAACCCCTACCTGCTCCTTAATGACCTGTCTCTGTACTGTCTAACCCCTACCTGCTCCTTAATGACCTGTCTATATACTGTCTAACCCCTGCCTTCTCCTTATTGACCTTTCTCTGTACTGTCAAACCCCTGCCCGCTCCTTAGCAACCGGTATCTGTACGCTTTAAGAGCTATCATTTTAGTGTTAAACATTACAAATGGCCAAGCCAGCGGTCAGCTTTAAGTGAGTGAAATGCGCTGTGAGAAGATGTGTTCCAGTTGAGCGGCCCGCCTCTGTAGGAGCCAACTCATCTCTGGCAGAGATGACTTGGGGCATCTCTTCGCTGATTCGTTTGGGGAATCCATTTTGCCTGTCAATCAAAAAGTTTGAAATCAACACTTTTCAAAGGTAGAAAAACTTCTGCTCTCTCTCTTTGTACAACTGTCTAATCTCCCCTACTGTGTGTGTGTGTGTGCGTGTGCGTGTGCGTGTGCGTGTGTGTGTGTGTGAGCAGTAATTAGGCTGGTCTAAGGCTGAAGAAAATTAATACGATTAGAAAACATGAGAGATAGACCATACATGAAGAGAAAGAGAGAGGGGAGGGAGAGAGGGAGGGAGGGGGAGAGAGAACATCAGAGTTGATGTCTTCACTTAACTGTTTCCATGACCAGCGCTTTCTAAAGTATCTTGATATTTCTATCTGTACTGCGGAGCTCTTCCTCCTACTCCTCTTCCTCCTCCTCTAGTTGGCTCGTCCTTGACTTCTGTGTTAACTTAGCTTCGCACTAATTAGCTGCGCCAGTGCTTTGGAACACAACGTCAACTAACTGTGTTGAAGGGGCGGTGAATGGAAAGGGAGTCTCTTCACCTCCCGCACTAATCAGATAACTGGAGTCAAACGCCCAACCCTGCACTGTTACTGCCTTGCTCGACCAGTGGGAATATAACCCCTAACCCTGCAGTGATAATGCCTCGCTGGACCAGTGGGAATATCACCCCTAACCGACCGTGCAGTGTTAGTGCCTTGCTCTTTGGCTTTCATTTCCTGTATCCGTTGTGGATGAAAATCCGTTTCTCTTTCTGTGTTTGCATGCTGTGTGTGAGCCTGCGGCGTGTGCATGCTGTGTGTGTGTGTGTGTGTGTGTGTGTGTGTGTGTGTGTGTGTGTGTGTGTGTGTGTGTGTGTGTGTGTGTGTGTGTGTGTGTGTGTGTGTGTGTGTGTGTGTGTGCATGCTTTGTGTGTTTGTGCATGCTGTGTGTATGTGTGCATGTGTGATGGCTTTTGATCTCAGCTCTTCCCTGGCAGTTGTGCAAGGCATTCTCTTTGCTGATTAGCAGGAGGAAGTCGGTTTCAGCTCATTTCTTCCCCCCCCAAAAAACGTTGACAACGAGTCAATAGTGGTTCATGATGATCATGATCAATACATTATCATTAGTAGTTCATAATGATCATGACCAATACGTTGATTAGTCATTAATAATTAACAACAATCATGATCCATTCATTAATAATAGTTATTAGTAGTTAATAAGGATCATGATCAATACATTCATAGTGATTCATTAGTAATTAACAACGATCATGAGCCATACATTAATAATTAGTCATTAGTAGCAAATGATCAGGATCAATATGTTTTTAATTAGCTGGCTTGGTTCTGCAGAACCTCTTGCAGGGGTCAACGGTAGAGTTAAGGTCCAAGCCTCCCGTCTCGAACACACCAGACGCTAAAGTAGATCTACTGATCTCGTGGCTCAGAACAAGAAGTCCTACCTGCTCCGCGGAAAAGCAGATCATATAAAGCCGGACGGCTTTATAGTCCATCCCTGGACACTAAACTCTAGAGACAGCACATCCCATAATAAGCGGAGAGACTTTAGCTCTGATCTCCTCATATCCTCCCCCCATGAGCCTGGAGGAACGGCCCCCGCCGGAGTCCGTGTCCGGTGTCTCAGGGACGGTAATCTCCGAGACGCGGTAGGACCGAGGCGCCGCGACCTTCCAGGAAAACAATCACATGATATTTACTGTTCCACACCCGGTGCTTATCCACACCATCATCCCAGCAGCCGGGCCGCGGGCCAGTCCTAATGCTTTAGGGCTGTGATCCTTTACGTTCAGTAAATATGGGGCCGGCCGCGCCCCCCTCCCCGGAGGGATGACTGTTGGACAAGAATCACAGCGGTAGAAAATCCACAACGTAACGACGTAACACAAAGCAAATAACATAACGCAGACAAAGCACACAGCATATCGCACATAAAGCATGTAACGCAACACAAAGCACATAACATAACACAAAGCACATAACGCAACACAAAACACATAAAATAAAACAACACAAAGAACATAACAATAAACATATAATATATAACATAACACACAAAGTACCTATCCGACCTAACATCCTCCTTGATCTTAATCTTGTTCACTGTTCACTGTTAATTATCCAAGCATAATTAACATGCTTCCATTAAAGTAAATTCTGTGTATCTATCTATCTATCTATCTATCTATCTATCTATCTATCTATCTATCTATCTATCTATCTATCTATCTATCTATCTATCTATCTATCTATCTATCTATCTATCTATCTATCTATCTATCTATCTATCTATATGTCTATCTATCTATCTATATGTATATATGTTTATAAATATACATATTGATATACAGTATATATATGTATATATCAATTTATATATTGATATGTATCTATATAGATATATATCTACAGATATATATAAATATATATCCATCTCTATCTGTAGATAGAGATATAGATAAAGTTATAGTAGATAGATATAGATATATCCTAACACTGTGCAGGGGCAGAAATCCTTCTGAGATATTTCTGAAATCCTCCTGGAGGGCACAGGGGGATTGTGGGTAATAATAATCTGAAGCCTGAGGGAGGAGTATGAAAACTCTCTCAAATCATTTCCCCCTGCTACTCACCTGATTAAACTACTTTCCCAGGGTTAACTAGGGCTGGGGCTACGCCAGGAGCGGTTAGATGGGTTACGACTAGTCTAGGTTAAGAGTTGGCAGGGTTAGGGTTGGTTAGGGTTAGGATGGGTAGGATGGTTTAGCTAGTTAGGGTTGTGGTTGGTAAGGGTTAGGATGGTAGGGTTAGTAGGGTTGGGGTGAGTTACGGTTAAGTGGGGTTAGGGATAGATAGTCTAAGTATCGCTATCTCAAAGTTAGGAAGGGTTAGGGATAGTTTGGGGGTACGGTGGGGTTAAGGGTTACGTGGTGTAAGGGTTAGGTGTGGTTAGGTGGTGGAAGGGTTAGGTGGGGTTAAGGTCCAAGCCTAACCCCCAATGCCTTTGACCTTATAGGTTAGGTGGTGTAAGCGTTCGGTAGGACTATCATAAACTACGGTAATCTAGAGGTTCGCGTTATGTAAATCACTCATCTTTAATTTGTATGACCGTTTTAATTCGATCCGTCGTGGTTTCATGTTTCCTGAACGAATAAGCGGCAGAACCCGAGCGTCTCGCCCGAGCCCGCTGAGAGCGATCACATGTTTCTGCTTTAACGCTCAATATAACACACGGAACTTTGATGTCAGAAGTTGCGTGAAACATGTGCTCCTCGTTACCCGTCCCACTTATCACCATGGAGATGAATGCCTTCTTTAATCTCCGCTTTGACTTTGATTGCTTTTTCCTCAACGCGCCTCATCACAGATTCCTCCAGGCGAAGAGACCGCTGGGATCGGAAGTCTGGTCTCCGGAACGATCCGCCCACTTCAGGTCGCTTCACATGTTCTCAAGCGTTCGTGAGGCCCTCGGAGTCTGACGGGGGCTTTTGAATGAATGAATGAACATCATGTGGGATACACGAAAAAATAAAAATAACTTGAATCATCAACAATTTTAGCGGCCCGGTAAGCAGAGCTTCATCAGTAGCCATGGAGACGAGGTTGTGTGTCACTGTCCTAAAGTCTTTGCGTTACATGAATGTTCAGTTCATTAGATGATTGAGTGAGGGGTACATTATCCTACAGCCTTTGTATTACATGAATATTATTTTTATCAGATGGAGGAGTGAGTGGTACATATGTCAGGACAGAGCAAGGTGAATATACTGTCCTTGTCAAAAAAAGGGTTCTATGAATCGATATATATATATATAGTTTCACTCTTGAATATGATCTGTCATGAACAGATAATGTGTGAATATCTTCATCATCTTTCATATCAGTTATGTTTTATTTGACCTCGTCTCGTCTTATTCTCACCTGCCACGACTCTTGGGCCAGGCCTTACCTTGGAATAGACAGCCTCACAGAATGCACACCAGAAGCCCAGAATAATGAGGTCGGAGAGAATGGGATGAGACAGGGAGGATTGGGAAGGGAAGAGGGACGGTGGAGCGAGAGAGAGAGAGAGAAACTACCACAGAGACGAAGACACACACACACAGACAGACGCACGCACACACACACACACACCGCACACACACACACCGCACACACACGCACACTCACACACACGCACGCACGCACGCACGCACACGCGCACACACGCACACACACACACACACACACACACACACACACACACACACACACACACACACACACACACACACACACACACACACACACACACTATGTTTATGTGTGTCTGTCCAGACCCCCTCTGCTCTCCGTTCTGGTCCTTCTTCACCTGGTTGTCATGGTAACGTGTTATGGTGTATCTTTTTTGGCCAAGTGACGTTTCTCTCTCTCTCTCTCTCTCTCTCCTCTCTCTCTCTCTCTCTCTCTCTCTCTCTCTCTCTCTCTCTCTCTCTCTCTCTCTCCCTCTCGCTCTCTCTCTCTCTCTCGCTCTCTCTCTCTCTCTCTCTCTCTCTCTCTCTCTCTCTCTCTCTCTCTCTCTCAGCAGACCTTGATTACAGAACTTTGTTCTGTGATAAATTGTCCTTTTTAATATTCAGATTTAATATTCCAAGGTGTGCAAGTGATGTTTACTTCTCTATTCACTCTCAGAGAGCCACTTTCTGCTTAGTAACCAGGGTCTTGAAGATGGCTACTAGTGTCTTAAAACGGCTACAAGGGGCTTAAAGACAGCTACGAGGGTCTTGAAGATGGCTAATAGGTTCTTCCAGGTGGCTACTATAGTCTTAGTAGCTACTAGGGTCTTACAGATGTCCACTAGCTTCTGGGGTGGGGAAGTAATGAAGAAAGTCATTCAACGTCATGAAGTCCCACCTTGCACCTCGACAGGAAATTAAGTATCAGGACAGGAAATGACCAGGAAGTTAAGATGAGATAATTACTATCAGTATTAGTATCAGCTGCACTGTTCATATATTATACACACACACGCACGCACACACACACAAACACAAACACATGCAGCATGTGCTCCAGGTAGAATATCTGCAAAGCTTGAGGAGTGACGGGAGACAGATGGAGTAAGAGGGAATCAAACCAGCAGTCTTTACATCTACATAGACATTACTGGTGGTGTACTGGTAGCAGTATGACATACAGAGGTATTGAATACATTTCTGGTGGTTTAGCAGTATAACCTACAGAGGTATTGAATACATTTCTGGTGGTTTAGCAGTATAACCTACAGAGGTATTGAATACATTACTGATGGTCTATCTCAATATAACATAGAGAGTTATTGAATACATTACTGGTGTTGTAGCAGTATGACATACAGAGGTATTGAATATGGTGGTGTAGCTCAATATAACCTACAGAGGTGTTGAATATATTACTGGTGGTGTAGCTCAATATAACATACAGAGGTGTTAAATGCATTACTGGGGTGTACCAGCACAAATGAGAGATTAAAAACGAGG